>NW_026648565.1:0-37828 GCF_030028045.1 Hippopotamus amphibius kiboko | reverse complement strand
CCTCGACGGATGGCACAGAGATCTGCGTGGTTGCTCCCCAGGGCAACACGTAATGAAATGGTGCCTCCATGCTCAGTCTTACTACACTTCAGGTCAATCGAGTTGAATTTCAAGGCCCGCATTCCGATCTGGTGGATGGGGAGCCATGTCAAGCATTCCTCCTTGGGGACCACAGAGATTCCCAAACAGGGCCAATTTCTTCTGTGGCAGCATTCCCTACTGTGGCCCGTGCAAGGCCACCAAACAACAGCCGTGCAGCTACACCCACCTCAGCCCACATCCTGGGACCACCCCTCCCCTTCAGGTCAACAGGGCTACACGATGGACATGATAACGGGATGCCCAATGGCTCTGCAAAGCCTTCATGGGGAATGGACACCCAGAAGCCTTTTCTCCTCTGGAGGGGGCTCTCTGACAAACCAGTGGCTTCCGGAGAGGACGACCAACCCAGGAGAAGCTATGGTCCTGTGTATGCATGCAGACCCCATCAGAGGCCCCATTCGGATCAAGTGGCTCCAACAAAGCACCATGATCCCTCACAGAGTCCTGGCACAACCCCATTGAAGACCACGGCATGGCTTCCAGCCCTTGAAATAACCAGCAGCATCCTGCTTCCAAGCACCTGAGGATAGGTTCCTGCCTGCCTCTCACCATCTCTAAGCAGGGGGCATGAGCCTTCCCTACTGGCAGGTTTTGGGAAGCCATAAAGCACACACCACAAGGGACCATTCCCTCAGTTGGTGATCATACTCTGCCTCTATGTGCACAGAGGTCTCTAGAGATGTTCCGCCTGGGGCCAAGGAAGAAAACACTGCCTCGATGTGCTCTCTGACTAGAATACAGCTGTAATGAAGGCATGTGAGTGCACCAGATGTGAGCCCATAAATTTGGGGCAGCAGCAGACATTCCTCCTTGGTAGGCAGGAGGTTGCCAAAAGACTACCCTGTACTGGCTGCTGTGAGGGCGGCCAGCCCATAGTTCAAAATTCTCTGGGGCCTATCGGTAGCAACCAAAAGAGCCACTCACTGCGGAACATTCTGGCTGTGGTGAGCCCATGCCAAGGCTTGGCCTGAAACACAAAATTCAAAGCAGAAAGGCTTAAGGAAAGACTCCACCCATGGCTTCAGAACATGTGGGCCCTGGCACTATGGAGCAGGATAGAAAACCATAGGTGGCAACACATCTTGGATATGTGGAATCCTCCTACACTGGGAGGAGTCTCAAGGGATTTCCTCGAGCGAGAGGCTGCTCCAACACCCACACCCAAACCCACACACACACCCACACCCAGGGCTCTGCAATGGACCAAAAATGCAGGCCATCCTGCCCCTGGATCCCTCTGTTAGGCCTCAGCATAATCCTATTGAGCATGATTTTTTGGTCATCAGCTTTCTTCAGGACCATATGAGTTCTCATCCTCGACCCAACTGAGGCCCTCCTCACTCACCTGCGCCCTGCCACATGTGAAGGCTTACCTCAGATGCTTCCTGGAAAGAAGGATGCCTGAAGGGATGTGCCATTCTGTCGAATCCACGTGCTGGGCCAAGGCTCATGGTGATTGCCCTAGGGAACATAGGCCAAACACAGATCTTCATTTCTCTGGGGACGATGGCTGCCAAGAGGTGAGAAGGACAGCTGTGAGAACTCCAACTCCATGCTAGATGCATTGGGGGACGTGTGTGCCACACGCTCATGCATCGAATGATGCTACAAGAAATACCTGCAGCAATACATCCAGGAACATAGGGCCCAAATGTACCTCCACGCAGAGACAGGAACACATAGCTGAAACGCATACAAACAGCTCCCTACATAGCTTCCTTCCTGCCTCCCTTCCTCCAGAATGCTCTAGCTCCCTCCCTTTCGACCCTCGTCCTTGGCTCACTCTCTCCATCCATCCATACATACAAAGATGAAGGCATGAGTGGACAGGTGGATCAATGCCATCTTATGTACCTTAATACTGTGTCAGGGGCCGATGAAATAACCAGTACGTATATGTCTCCCCAGGGAAGGACTAGCCTCATGGATCCTCTAGTCAGCACAAGGCCTGGCACCAGGTCTGCTTGGTGGGGAAAACACTGGGGGCGTTTCTGGGGGGAATGGAGACATTCCTCTGGGCCCGACCCTGGTGTGGGCAAGCGTGTGCTGGCCGATGTCACACTCGGCTTGTCCATGTGCACAACACCCAGACAATGAGGCCTTTATGTCCCACACAGTGGACATTCACAGGAGCTGGAGGGAGCTCTCTTGGTAGGCAGTGGCTCCCGTAGAGGAAGGCCACCCCAAGAGATGCCACAGGCCTGTATCTGTATGCAGAACCCATGAAAGGGCCTGTCTGAGAAAACTGGCCTATCTGAAGGCCCATGATCCCTCACAGAGACCTTGGAAACCCCATTCCAGCAAGGGACCAGCCCTTCAGCTCTCACAAGAGCCAAGAGCATCTAGCTGCCAAGTCCCTGATGAAGGGTCCTTGTTGGCTCTCACCACCCCCAGGCCTGGCCCCACATCCTCCCAACCAACACTTCTTGGAAGTCACTCAAGCACACCCCACAACTGACCATAAGCTCAGTACATCCTCGTGCTCTGCCTCGACATGCACAGAGATCTGCGTGGTTGCTCCCCAGGGCAACACGTAATGAAATGGTGCCTCCATTTTCAGTCTTACTACACTTCAGGTCAATCGAGTTGAATTTCAAGACCCGCATTCCGATCTGGTGGATGGGGAGCCATGTCAAGCATTCCTCCTTGGGGACCACAGAGATTCCCAAACAGGGCCAATTTCTTCTGTGGCAGCATTCCCTACTGTGGCCCGTGCAAGGCCACCAAACAACAGCCATGCAGCTACACCCTCCTCAGCCCACATCCCGGGACCACCCCTCCCCTTCAGGTCAACAGGGCCTCACGATGGACATGATAACGGGATGCCCAAGGGCTCTGCAAAGCCTTCATGGGGGAATGGACACCCAGAAGCCTTTTCTCCTCTGGAGGGGGCTCTCTGACAAACCAGTGGCTTCCGGAGAGGACGACCAACCCAGGAGAAGCTATGGTCCTGTGTATGCATGCAGACCCCATCAGAGGCCCCATTCGGATCAAGTGGCTCCAACAAAGCACCATGATCCCTCACAGAGTCCTGGCACAACCCCATTGAAGACCACGGCATGGCTTCCAGCCCTTGAAATAACCAGCAGCATCCTGCTTCCAAGCACCTGAGGATAGGCTCCTGCCTGCCTCTCACCATCTCTAAGCAGGGGGCATGAGCCTTCCCTACTGGCAGGTTTTGGGAAGCCATAAAGCACACACCACAAGGGACCATTCCCTCAGTTGGTGATCATACTCTGACGCTAGGTGCACAGAGGTCTCTAGAGATGTTCCGCCTGGGGCCAAGGAAGAAAACACTGCCTCGATGTGCTCTCTGACTAGAATACAGCTGTAATGAAGGCATGTGAGTGCACCAGATGTGAGCCCATAAATTTGGGGCAGCAGCAGACATTCCTCCTTGGTAGGCAGGAGGTTGCCAAAAGACTACCCTGTACTGGCTGCTGTGAGGGCGGCCAGCCCATAGTTCAAAATTCTCTGGGGCCTATCGGTAGCAACCAAAAGAGCCACTCACTGCGGAACATTCTGGCTGTGGTGAGCCCATGCCAAGGCTTGGCCTGAAACACAAAATTCAAAGCAGAAAGGCTTAAGGAAAGACTCCACCCATGGCTTCAGAACATGTGGGCCCTGGCACTATGGAGCAGGATAGAAAACCACAGGTGGCAACACATCTTGGATATGTGGAATCCTCCTACACTGGGAGGAGTCTCAAGGGATTTCCTCGAGCGAGAGGCTGCTCCAACACCCACACCCAAACCCACACACACACCCACACCCAGGGCTCTGCAATGGACCAAAAATGCAGGCCATCCTGCCCCTGGATCCCTCTGTTAGGCCTCAGCGTAATCCTATTGAGCATGATTTTTTGGTCATCAGCTCTCTTCAGGACCATATGAGTTCTCATCCTCGACCCAACTGAGGCCCTCCTCACTCACCTGCGCCCTGCCACATGTGAAGGCTTACCTCAGATGCTTCCTGGAAAGAAGGATGCCTGAAGGGATGTGCCATTCTGTCGAATCCACGTGCTGGGCCAAGGCTCATGGTGATTGCCCTAGGGAACATAGGCCAAACACAGATCTTCATTTCTCTGGGGACGATGGCTGCCAAGAGGTGAGAAGGACAGCTGTGAGAACTCCAACTCCATGCTAGATGCATTGGGGGATGTGTGTGCCACACGCTCATGCATCGAATGATGCTACAAGAAATACCTGCAGCAATACATCCAGGAACATAGGGCCCAAATGTACCTCCACGCAGAGACAGGAACACATAGCTGAAACGCATACAAACAGCTCCCTACATAGCTTCCTTCCTGCCTCCCTTCCTCCAGAATGCTCTAGCTCCCTCCCTTTCGACCCTTGTCCTTGGCTCACTCTCTCCATCCATCCATACATACAAAGATGAAGGCATGAGTGGACAGGTGGATCAATGCCATCTTATGTACCTTAATACTGTGTCAGGGGCAGATGAAAGAACCAGTACGTATATGTCTCCCCAGGGAAGGACTAGCCTCATGGATCCTCTAGTCAGCACAAGGCCTGGCACCAGGTCTGCTTGGTGGGGAAAACACTGGGAGCGTTTCTGGGGGGATTGGAGACATTCCTCTGGGCCCGACCCTGGTGTGGGCAAGCGTGTGCTGGCCGATGTCACACTCGGCTTGTCCATGTGCACAACACCCAGACAATGAGGCCTTTATGTCCCACACAGTGGACATTCACAGGAGCTGGAGGGAGCTCTCTTGGTAGGCAGTGGCTCCCGTAGAGGAAGGCCAGCCCAAGAGATGCCACAGGCCTGTATCTGTATGCAGAACCCATGAAAGGGCCTGTCTGAGTAAACTGGCCTATCTGAAGGCCCATGATCCCTCACAGAGACCTGGGAAACCCCATTCCAGCAAGGGACCAGCCCTTCAGCTCTCACAAGAGCCAAGAGCATCTAGCTGCCAAGTCCCTGATGAAGGGTCCTTGTTGCCTCTCACCACCTCCAGGCCTGGCCCCACATCCTCCCAACCAACACTTCTTGGAAGTCACTCAAGCACACCCCACAACTGACCATAAGCTCAGTCCATCCTCGTGCTCTGCCTCGACATGCACAGAGATCTGCGTGGTTGCTCCCCAGGGCAACACGTAATGAAATGGTGCCTCCATGCTCAGTCTTACTACACTTCAGGTCAATCGAGTTGAATTTCAAGGCCCGCATTCCGATCTGGTGGATGGGGAGCCATGTCAAGCATTCCTCCTTGGGGACCACAGAGATTCCCAAACAGGGCCAATTTCTTCTGTGGCAGCATTCCCTACTGTGGCCCGTGCAAGGCCACCAAACAACAGCCGTGCAGCTACACCCACCTCAGCCCACATCCTGGGACCACCCCTCCCCTTCAGGTCAACAGGGCCTCACGATGGACATGATAACGGGATGCCCAATGGCTCTGCAAAGCCTTCATGGGGGAATGGACACCCAGAAGCCTTTTCTCCTCTGGAGGGGGCTCTCTGACAAACCAGTGGCTTCCGGAGAGGACGACCAACCCAGGAGAAGCTATGGTCCTGTGTATGCATGCAGACCCCATCAGAGGCCCCATTCGGATCAAGTGGCTCCAACAAAGCCCCATGATCCCTCACAGAGTCCTGGCACAACCCCATTGAAGACCACGGCATGGCTTCCAGCCCTTGAAATAACCAGCAGCATCCTGCTTCCAAGCACCTGAGGATAGGCTCCTGCCTGCCTCTCACCATCTCTAAGCAGGGGGCATGAGCCTTCCCTACTGGCAGGTTTTGGGAAGCCATAAAGCACACACCACAAGGGACCATTCCCTCAGTTGGTGATCATACTCTGCCTCTATGTGCACAGAGGTCTCTAGAGATGTTCCGCCTGGGGCCAAGGAAGAAAACACTGCCTCGATGTGCTCTCTGACTAGAATACAGCTGTAATGAAGGCATGTGAGTGCACCAGATGTGAGCCCATAAATTTGGGGCAGCAGCAGACATTCCTCCTTGGTAGGCAGGAGGTTGCCAAAAGACTACCCTGTACTGGCTGCTGTGAGGGCGGCCAGCCCATAGTTCAAAATTCTCTGGGGCCTATCGGTAGCAACCAAAAGAGCCACTCACTGCGGAACATTCTGGCTGTGGTGAGCCCATGCCAAGGCTTGGCCTGAAACACAAAATTCAAAGCAGAAAGGCTTAAGGAAAGACTCCACCCATGGCTTCAGAACATGTGGGCCCTGGCACTATGGAGCAGGATAGAAAACCATAGGTGGCAACACATCTTGGATATGTGGAATCCTCCTACACTGGGAGGAGTCTCAAGGGATTTCCTCGAGCGAGAGGCTGCTCCAACACCCACACCCAAACCCACACACACACCCACACCCAGGGCTCTGCAATGGACCAAAAATGCAGGCCATCCTGCCCCTGGATCCCTCTGTTAGGCCTCAGCATAATCCTATTGAGCATGATTTTTTGGTCATCAGCTTTCTTCAGGACCATATGAGTTCTCATCCTCGACCCAACTGAGGCCCTCCTCACTCACCTGCGCCCTGCCACATGTGAAGGCTTACCTCAGATGCTTCCTGGAAAGAAGGATGCCTGAAGGGATGTGCCATTCTGTCGAATCCACGTGCTGGGCCAAGGCTCATGGTGATTGCCCTAGGGAACATAGGCCAGACACAGATCTTCATTTCTCTGGGGACGATGGCTGCCAAGAGGTGAGAAGGACAGCTGTGAGAACTCCAACTCCATGCTAGATGCATTGGGGGACGTGTGTGCCACACGCTCATGCATCGAATGATGCTACAAGAAATACCTGCAGCAATACATCCAGGAACATAGGGCCCAAATGTACCTCCACGCAGAGACAGGAACACATAGCTGAAACGCATACAAACAGCTCCCTACATAGCTTCCTTCCTGCCTCCCTTCCTCCAGAATGCTCTAGCTCCCTCCCTTTCGACCCTCGTCCTTGGCTCACTCTCTCCATCCATCCATACATACAAAGATGAAGGCATGAGTGGACAGGTGGATCAATGCCATCTTATGTACCTTAATACTGTGTCAGGGGCCGATGAAATAACCAGTACGTATATGTCTCCCCAGGGAAGGACTAGCCTCATGGATCCTCTAGTCAGCACAAGGCCTGGCACCAGGTCTGCTTGGTGGGGAAAACACTGGGGGCGTTTCTGGGGGGAATGGAGACATTCCTCTGGGCCCGACCCTGGTGTGGGCAAGCGTGTGCTGGCCGATGTCACACTCGGCTTGTCCATGTGCACAACACCCAGACAATGAGGCCTTTATGTCCCACACAGTGGACATTCACAGGAGCTGGAGGGAGCTCTCTTGGTAGGCAGTGGCTCCCGTAGAGGAAGGCCACCCCAAGAGATGCCACAGGCCTGTATCTGTATGCAGAACCCATGAAAGGGCCTGTCTGAGAAAACTGGCCTATCTGAAGGCCCATGATCCCTCACAGAGACCTTGGAAACCCCATTCCAGCAAGGGACCAGCCCTTCAGCTCTCACAAGAGCCAAGAGCATCTAGCTGCCAAGTCCCTGATGAAGGGTCCTTGTTGGCTCTCACCACCCCCAGGCCTGGCCCCACATCCTCCCAACCAACACTTCTTGGAAGTCACTCAAGCACACCCCACAACTGACCATAAGCTCAGTACATCCTCGTGCTCTGCCTCGACATGCACAGAGATCTGCGTGGTTGCTCCCCAGGGCAACACGTAATGAAATGGTGCCTCCATTTTCAGTCTTACTACACTTCAGGTCAATCGAGTTGAATTTCAAGACCCGCATTCCGATCTGGTGGATGGGGAGCCATGTCAAGCATTCCTCCTTGGGGACCACAGAGATTCCCAAACAGGGCCAATTTCTTCTGTGGCAGCATTCCCTACTGTGGCCCGTGCAAGGCCACCAAACAACAGCCATGCAGCTACACCCTCCTCAGCCCACATCCCGGGACCACCCCTCCCCTTCAGGTCAACAGGGCCTCACGATGGACATGATAACGGGATGCCCAAGGGCTCTGCAAAGCCTTCATGGGGGAATGGACACCCAGAAGCCTTTTCTCCTCTGGAGGGGGCTCTCTGACAAACCAGTGGCTTCCGGAGAGGACGACCAACCCAGGAGAAGCTATGGTCCTTTGTATGCATGCAGACCCCATCAGAGGCCCCATTCGGATCAAGTGGCTCCAACAAAGCACCATGATCCCTCACAGAGTCCTGGCACAACCCCATTGAAGACCACGGCATGGCTTCCAGCCCTTGAAATAACCAGCAGCATCCTGCTTCCAAGCACCTGAGGATAGGCTCCTGCCTGCCTCTCACCATCTCTAGGCAGGGGGCATGAGCCTTCCCTACTGACAGGTTTTGGGAAGCCATAAAGCACACACCACAAGGGACCATTCCCTCAGTTGGTGATCATACTCTGACGCTAGGTGCACAGAGGTCTCTAGAGATGTTCCGCCTGGGGCCAAGGAAGAAAACACTGCCTCGATGTGCTCTCTGACTAGAATACAGCTCTAATGAAGGCATGTGAGTGCACCAGATGTGAGCCCATAAATTTGGGGCAGCAGCAGACATTCCTCCTTGGTAGGCAGGAGGTTGCCAAAAGACTACCCCGTACTGGCTGCTGTGAGGGCGGCCAGCCCATAGTTCAAAATTCTCTGGGGCCTATCGGTAGCAACCAAAAGAGCCACTCACTGCGGAACATTCTGGCTGTGGTGAGCCCATGCCAAGGCTTGGCCTGAAACACAAAATTCAAAGCAGAAAGGCTTAAGGAAAGACTCCACCCATGGCTTCAGAACATGTGGGCCCTGGCACTATGGAGCAGGATAGAAAACCACAGGTGGCAACACATCTTGGATATGTGGAATCCTCCTACACTGGGAGGAGTCTCAAGGGATTTCCTCGAGCGAGAGGCTGCTCCAACACCCACACCCAAACCCACACACACACCCACACCCAGGGCTCTGCAATGGACCAAAAATGCAGGCCATCCTGCCCCTGGATCCCTCTGTTAGGCCTCAGCGTAATCCTATTGAGCATGATTTTTTGGTCATCAGCTCTCTTCAGGACCATATGAGTTCTCATCCTCGACCCAACTGAGGCCCTCCTCACTCACCTGCGCCCTGCCACATGTGAAGGCTTACCTCAGATGCTTCCTGGAAAGAAGGATGCCTGAAGGGATGTGCCATTCTGTCGAATCCACGTGCTGGGCCAAGGCTCATGGTGATTGCCCTAGGGAACATAGGCCAAACACAGATCTTCATTTCTCTGGGGAAGATGGCTGCCAAGAGGTGAGAAGGACAGCTGTGAGAACTCCAACTCCATGCTAGATGCATTGGGGCACGTGTGTGCCACACGCTCATGCATCGAATGATGCTACAAGAAATACCTGCAGCAATACATCCAGGAACATAGGGCCCAAATGTACCTCCACGCAGAGACAGGAACACATAGCTGAAACGCATACAAACAGCTCCCTACATAGCTTCCTTCCTGCCTCCCTTCCTCCAGAATGCTCTAGCTTCCTCCCTTTCGACCCTCGTCCTTGGCTCACTCTCTCCATCCATCCATACATACAAAGATGAAGGCATGAGTGGACAGGTGGATCAATGCCATCTTATGTACCTTAATACTGGGTCAGGGGCAGATGAAAGAACCAGTACGTATATGTCTCCCCAGGGAAGGACTATCCTCATGGATCCTCTAGTCAGCACAAGGCCTGGCACCAGGTCTGCTTGGTGGGGAAAACACTGGGGGCGTTTCTGGGGGGAATGGAGACATTCCTCTGGGCCCGACCCTGGTGTGGGCAAGCGTGTGCTGGCCGATGTCACACTCGGCCTGTCCATGTGCACAACACCCAGACAATGAGGCCTTTATGTCCCACACAGTGGACATTCACAGGAGCTGGAGGGAGCTCTCTTGGTAGGCAGTGGCTCCCGTAGAGGAAGGCCAGCCCAAGAGTTGCCACAGGCCTGTATCTGTATGCAGAACCCATGAAAGGGCCTGTCTGAGTAAACTGGCCTATCTGAGGGCCCATGATCCCTCACAGAGACCTGGGAAACCCCATTCCAGCAAGGGACCAGCCCTTCAGCTCTCACAAGAGCCAAGAGCATCTAGCTGCCAAGTCCCTGATGAAGGGTCCTTGTTGCCTCTCACCACCTCCAGGCCTGGCCCCACATCCTCCCAAACAACACTTCTTGGAAGTCACTCAAGCACACCCCACAACTGACCATAAGCTCAGTACATCCTCGTGCTCTGCCTCGACATGCACAGAGATCTGCGTGGTTGCTCCCCAGGGCAACACGTAATGAAATGGTGCCTCCATGCTCAGTCTTACTACACTTCAGGTCAATCGAGTTGAATTTCAAGACCCGCATTCCGATCTGGTGGATGGGGAGCCATGTCAAGCATTCCTCCTTGGGGACCACAGAGATTCCCAAACAGGGCCAATTTCTTCTGTGGCAGCATTCCCTACTGTGGCCCGTGCAAGGCCACCAAACAACAGCCATGCAGCTACACCCTCCTCAGCCCGCATCCCGGGACCACCCCTCCCCTTCAGGTCAACAGGGCCTCACGATGGACATGATAACGGGATGCCCAAGGGCTCTGCAAAGCCTTCATGGGGGAATGGACACCCAGAAGCCTTTTCTCCTCTGGAGGGGGCTCTCTGACAAACCAGTGGCTTCCAGAGAGGACGACCAACCCAGGAGAAGCTATGGTCCTGTGTATGCATGCAGACCCCATCAGAGGCCCCATTCGGATCAAGTGGCTCCAACAAAGCACCATGATCCCTCACAGAGTCCTGGCACAACCCCATTGAAGACCACGGCATGGCTTCCAGCCCTTGAAATAACCAGCAGCATCCTGCTTCCAAGCACCTGAGGATAGGCTCCTGCCTGCCTCTCACCATCTCTAGGCAGGGGGCATGAGCCTTCCCTACTGGCAGGTTTTGGGAAGCCATAAAGCACACACCACAAGGGACCATTCCCTCAGTTGGTGATCATACTCTGACGCTAGGTGCACAGAGGTCTCTAGAGATGTTCCGCCTGGGGCCAAGGAAGAAAACACTGCCTCGATGTGCTCTCTGACTAGAATACAGCTGTAATGAAGGCATGTGAGTGCACCAGATGTGAGCCCATAAATTTGGGGCAGCAGCAGACATTCCTCCTTGGTAGGCAGGAGGTTGCCAAAAGACTACCCCGTACTGGCTGCTGTGAGGGCGGCCAGCCCATAGTTCAAAATTCTCTGGGGCCTATCGGTAGCAACCAAAAGAGCCACTCACTGCGGAACATTCTGGCTGTGGTGAGCCCATGCCAAGGCTTGGCCTGAAACACAAAATTCAAAGCAGAAAGGCTTAAGGAAAGACTCCACCCATGGCTTCAGAACATGTGGGCCCTGGCACTATGGAGCAGGATAGAAAACCACAGGTGGCAACACATCTTGGATATGTGGAATCCTCCTACACTGGGAGGAGTCTCAAGGGATTTCCTCGAGCGAGAGGCTGCTCCAACACCCACACCCAAACCCACACACACACCCACACCCAGGGCTCTGCAATGGACCAAAAATGCAGGCCATCCTGCCCCTGGATCCCTCTGTTAGGCCTCAGCGTAATCCTATTGAGCATGATTTTTTGGTCATCAGCTCTCTTCAGGACCATATGAGTTCTCATCCTCGACCCAACTGAGGCCCTCCTCACTCACCTGCGCCCTGCCACATGTGAAGGCTTACCTCAGATGCTTCCTGGAAAGAAGGATGCCTGAAGGGATGTGCCATTCTGTCGAATCCACGTGCTGGGCCAAGGCTCATGGTGATTGCCCTAGGGAACATAGGCCAAACACAGATCTTCATTTCTCTGGGGACGATGGCTGCCAAGAGGTGAGAAGGACAGCTGTGAGAACTCCAACTCCATGCTAGATGCATTGGGGCACGTGTGTGCCACACGCTCATGCATCGAATGATGCTACAAGAAATACCTGCAGCAATACATCCAGGAACATAGGGCCCAAATGTACCTCCACGCAGAGACAGGAACACATAGCTGAAACGCATACAAACAGCTCCCTACATAGCTTCCTTCCTGCCTCCCTTCCTCCAGAATGCTCTAGCTTCCTCCCTTTCGACCCTCGTCCTTGGCTCACTCTCTCCATCCATCCATACATACAAAGATGAAGGCATGAGTGGACAGGTGGATCAATGCCATCTTATGTACCTTAATACTGGGTCAGGGGCAGATGAAAGAACCAGTACGTATATGTCTCCCCAGGGAAGGACTATCCTCATGGATCCTCTAGTCAGCACAAGGCCTGGCACCAGGTCTGCTTGGTGGGGAAAACACTGGGGGCGTTTCTGGGGGGAATGGAGACATTCCTCTGGGCCCGACCCTGGTGTGGGCAAGCGTGTGCTGGCCGATGTCACACTCGGCCTGTCCATGTGCACAACACCCAGACAATGAGGCCTTTATGTCCCACACAGTGGACATTCACAGGAGCTGGAGGGAGCTCTCTTGGTAGGCAGTGGCTCCCGTAGAGGAAGGCCAGCCCAAGAGTTGCCACAGGCCTGTATCTGTATGCAGAACCCATGAAAGGGCCTGTCTGAGTAAACTGGCCTATCTGAGGGCCCATGATCCCTCACAGAGACCTGGGAAACCCCATTCCAGCAAGGGACCAGCCCTTCAGCTCTCACAAGAGCCAAGAGCATCTAGCTGCCAAGTCCCTGATGAAGGGTCCTTGTTGCCTCTCACCACCTCCAGGCCTGGCCCCACATCCTCCCAAACAACACTTCTTGGAAGTCACTCAAGCACACCCCACAACTGACCATAAGCTCAGTACATCCTCGTGCTCTGCCTCGACATGCACAGAGATCTGCGTGGTTGCTCCCCAGGGCAACACGTAATGAAATGGTGCCTCCATGCTCAGTCTTACTACACTTCAGGTCAATCGAGTTGAATTTCAAGACCCGCATTCCGATCTGGTGGATGGGGAGCCATGTCAAGCATTCCTCCTTGGGGACCACAGAGATTCCCAAACAGGGCCAATTTCTTCTGTGGCAGCATTCCCTACTGTGGCCCGTGCAAGGCCACCAAACAACAGCCATGCAGCTACACCCTCCTCAGCCCGCATCCCGGGACCACCCCTCCCCTTCAGGTCAACAGGGCCTCACGATGGACATGATAACGGGATGCCCAAGGGCTCTGCAAAGCCTTCATGGGGGAATGGACACCCAGAAGCCTTTTCTCCTCTGGAGGGGGCTCTCTGACAAACCAGTGGCTTCCAGAGAGGACGACCAACCCAGGAGAAGCTATGGTCCTGTGTATGCATGCAGACCCCATCAGAGGCCCCATTCGGATCAAGTGGCTCCAACAAAGCACCATGATCCCTCACAGAGTCCTGGCACAACCCCATTGAAGACCACGGCATGGCTTCCAGCCCTTGAAATAACCAGCAGCATCCTGCTTCCAAGCACCTGAGGATAGGCTCCTGCCTGCCTCTCACCATCTCTAGGCAGGGGGCATGAGCCTTCCCTACTGGCAGGTTTTGGGAAGCCATAAAGCACACACCACAAGGGACCATTCCCTCAGTTGGTGATCATACTCTGACGCTAGGTGCACAGAGGTCTCTAGAGATGTTCCGCTTGGGGCCAAGGAAGAAAACACTGCCTCGATGTGCTCTCTGACTAGAATACAGCTCTAATGAAGGCATGTGAGTGCACCAGATGTGAGCCCATAAATTTGGGGCAGCAGCAGACATTCCTCCTTGGTAGGCAGGAGGTTGCCAAAAGACTACCCTGTACTGGCTGCTGTGAGGGCGGCCAGCCCATAGTTCAAAATTCTCTGGGGCCTATCGGTAGCAACCAAAAGAGCCACTCACTGCGGAACATTCTGGCTGTGGTGAGCCCATGCCAAGGCTTGGCCTGAAACACAAAATTCAAAGCAGAAAGGCTTAAGGAAAGACTCCACCCATGGCTTCAGAACATGTGGGCCCTGGCACTATGGAGCAGGATAGAAAACCACAGGTGGCAACACATCTTGGATATGTGGAATCCTCCTACACTGGGAGGAGTCTCAAGGGATTTCCTCGAGCGAGAGGCTGCTCCAACACCCACACCCAAACCCACACACACACCCACACCCAGGGCTCTGCAATGGACCAAAAATGCAGGCCATCCTGCCCCTGGATCCCTCTGTTAGGCCTCAGCGTAATCCTATTGAGCATGATTTTTTGGTCATCAGCTCTCTTCAGGACCATATGAGTTCTCATCCTCGACCCAACTGAGGCCCTCCTCACTCACCTGCGCCCTGCCACATGTGAAGGCTTACCTCAGATGCTTCCTGGAAAGAAGGATGCCTGAAGGGATGTGCCATTCTGTCGAATCCACGTGCTGGGCCAAGGCTCATGGTGATTGCCCTAGGGAACATAGGCCAAACACAGATCTTCATTTCTCTGGGGACGATGGCTGCCAAGAGGTGAGAAGGACAGCTGTGAGAACTCCAACTCCATGCTAGATGCATTGGGGGACGTGTGTGCCACACGCTCATGCATCGAATGATGCTACAAGAAATACCTGCAGCAATACATCCAGGAACATAGGGCCCAAATGTACCTCCACGCAGAGACAGGAACACATAGCTGAAACGCATACAAACAGCTCCCTACATAGCTTCCTTCCTGCCTCCCTTCCTCCAGAATGCTCTAGCTCCCTCCCTTTCGACCCTCGTCCTTGGCTCACTCTCTCCATCCATCCATACATACAAAGATGAAGGCATGAGTGGACAGGTGGATCAATGCCATCTTATGTACCTTAATACTGGGTCAGGGGCAGATGAAAGAACCAGTACGTATATGTCTCCCCAGGGAAGGACTAGCCTCATGGATCCTCTAGTCAGCACAAGGCCTGGCACCAGGTCTGCTTGGTGGGGAAAACACTGGGGGCGTTTCTGGGGGGAATGGAGACATTCCTCTGGGCCCGACCCTGGTGTGGGCAAGCGTGTGCTGGCCGATGTCACACTCGGCCTGTCCATGTGCACAACACCCAGACAATGAGGCCTTTATGTCCCACACAGTGGACATTCACAGGAGCTGGAGGGAGCTCTCTTGGTAGGCAGTGGCTCCCGTAGAGGAAGGCCAGCCCAAGAGATGCCACAGGCCTGTATCTGTATGCAGAACCCATGAAAGGGCCTGTCTGAGAAAACTGGCCTATCTGAAGGCCCATGATCCCTCACAGAGACCTGGGAAACCCCATTCCAGCAAGGGACCAGCCCTTCAGCTCTCACAAGAGCCAAGAGCATCTAGCTGCCAAGTCCCTGATGAAGGGTCCTTGTTGCCTCTCACCACCTCCAGGCCTGGCCCCACATCCTCCCAACCAACACTTCTTGGAAGTCACTCAAGCACACCCCACAACTGACCATAAGCTCAGTCCATCCTCGTGCTCTGCCTCGACATGCACAGAGATCTGCGTGGTTGCTCCCCAGGGCAACACGTAATGAAATGGTGCCTCCATGCTCAGTCTTACTACATTTCAGGTCAATCGAGTTGAATTTCAAGACCCGCATTCCGATCTGGTGGATGGGGAGCCATGTCAAGCATTCCTCCTTGGGGACCACAGAGATTCCCAAACAGGGCCAATTTCTTCTGTGGCAGCATTCCCTACTGTGGCCCGTGCAAGGCCACCAAACAACAGCCATGCAGCTACACCCACCTCAGGCCGCATCCCGGGACCACCCCTCCCCTTCAGGTCAACAGGGCCTCACGATAGACATGATAACGGGATGCCCAAGGGCTCTGCAAAGCCTTCATGGGGGAATGGACACCCAGAAGCCTTTTCTCCTCTGGAGGGGGCTCTCTGACAAACCAGTGGCTTCCGGAGAGGACGACCAACCCAGGAGAAGCTATGGTCCTGTGTATGCATGCAGACCCCATCAGAGGCCCCATTCGGATCAAGTGGCTCCAACAAAGCACCATGATCCCTCACAGAGTCCTGGCACAACCCCATTGAAGACCACGGCATGGCTTCCAGCCCTTGAAATAACCAGCAGCATCCTGCCTCCAAGCACCTGAGGATGGGCTCCTGCCTGCCTCTCACCATCTCTAGGCAGGGGGCATGAGCCTTCCCTACTGACAGGTTTTGGGAAGCCATAAAGCACACACCACAAGGGACCATTCCCTCAGTTGGTGATCATATTCTGGCGCTAGGTGCACAGAGGTCTCTAGAGATGTTCCGCCTGGGGCCAAGGAAGAAAACACTGCCTCGATGTGCTCTCTGACTAGAATACAGCTCTAATGAAGGCATGTGAGTGCACCAGATGTGAGCCCATAAATTTGGGGCAGCAGCAGACATTCCTCCTTGGTAGGCAGGAGGTTGCCAAAAGACTACCCTGTACTGCCTGCTGTGAGGGCGGCCAGCCCATAGTTCAAAATTCTCATTGGCCTATCGGTAGCAACCAAAAGAGCCACTCACTGCGGAACACTCTGGCTGTGGTGAGTCCATTCCAAGGCTTGGCCTGAAACACAAAATTCAAAGCAGAAAGGCTTAAGGAAAGACTCCACCCATGGCCTCAGAACATGTGGGCCCTGGCACTATGGAGCAGGATAGAAAACCAAAGGTGGCAATACATCTTGGATATGTGGAAGCCTCAGACGCTCGGAGGAGTCTCAAAGGATTCCCTCGAGGGAGAGGCTGCTCCAACACCCACACCCACACACCCACCCGTACCCACACCCACACCCAGGGCTCTGCAATGGACCAAAAATGCAGGCCATCCTGCCCCTGGATCCCTCTGTTAGGCCTCAGCGTAATCCTATTGAGCATGATTTTTTGGTCATCAGCTCTCTTCAGGACCATATGAGTTCTCATCATCAACCCAACTGAGGCCCTCCTCACTCACCTGCGCCCTGCCACATGTGAAGGCTTACCTCAGATGCTTCCTGGAAAGAAGGATGCCTGAAGGGATGTGCCATTCTGTCGAATCCACGTGCTGGGCCAAGGCTCATGGTGATTGCCCTAGGGAACATAGGCCAAACACAGATCTTCATTTCTCTGGGGACGATGGCTGCCAAGAGGTGAGAAGGACAGCTGTGAGAACTCCAACTCCATGCTAGATGCATTGGGGCACGTGTGTGCCACACGCTCATGCATCGAATGATGCTACAAGAAATACCTGCAGCAATACATCCAGGAACATAGGGCCCAAATGTACCTCCACGCAGAGACAGGAACACATAGCTGAAACGCATACAAACAGCTCCCTACATAGCTTCCTTCCTGCCTCCCTTCCTCCAGAAAGCTCTAGCTCCCTCCCTTTCGACCCTCGTCCTTGGCTCACTCCCTCCATCCATCCATACTTACAAAGATGAAGGCATGAGTGGACAGGTGGATCAATGCCATCTTATGTACCTTAATACTGGGTCAGGGGCAGATGAAATAACCAGTACGTATATGTCTCCCCAGGGAAGGACTAGCCTCATGGATCCTCCAGGCAGTACAAGGCCTGGCACCAGGTCTGCTTGGCGGGGAAAACACTGGGGGTGCTTCTGGGGGGAATGGAGACATTCCTCTGGGCCCCACCCTGGTGTGGGCAAGCGTGTGCTGGCCGATGTCACACTTGGCTTGTCCATGTGCACAACACCCAGACAATGAGGACTTTATATCCCACACAGTGGACATTCACAGGAGCTGGAGGGAGCTCTCTTGGTAGGCAGTGACTCCCGTAGAGGAAGGCCAGCCCAAGAGATGCCACAGGCCTGTATCTGTATGCAGAACCCATGAAAGGGCCTGTCTGAGTAAACTGGCCTATCTGAGGGCCCATGATCCCTCACAGAGACCTGGGAAACCCCATTCCAGCAAGGGACCAGCCCTTCAGCTCTCACAAGAGCCAAGAGCATCTAGCTGCCATGTCCCTGATGAAGGGTCCTTGTTGCCTCTCACCACCTCCAGGCCTGGCCCCACATCCACCCAACCAACACTTCTTGGAAGTCACTCAAGCACACCCCACAACTGACCGTAAGCTCAGTCCATCCTCGTGCCCTGCCTCGACATGCACAGAGATCTGCGTGGTTGCTCCCCAGGGCAACACGTAAGGAAATGGTGCCTCCATGGTCAGTCTTACTACACTTCAGGTCAATCGAGTTGAATTTCACGGCCCGCATTCCGATCTGGTGGATGGGGAGCCACGTCAAGCATTCCTCCTTGGGGACCACAGAGATTCCCAAACAGGGCCAATTTCTTCTGTGGCAGCATTCCCTACTGTGGCCCGTGCAAGGCCACCAAACAACAGCCATGCAGCTACACCCTCCTCAGCCCACATCCCGGGACCACCCCTCCCCTTCAGGTCAACAGGGCCTCACGATGGACATGATAACGCGATGCCCAAGGGCTCTGCAAAGCCTTCACGGGGCAATGGACACCCAGAAGCCTTTTCTCCTCTGGAGGGGGCTCTTTGACAAACCAGTGGCTTCTGGAGAGGAAGACCAACCCAGGAGAAGCTATGGTCCTGTGTATGCATGCAGACCCCATTAGAGGCCCCATTCGGATCAGTTGGCTCCAACAAAGCACCGTAATCCCTCACAGAGTCCTAGCACAACCCCATTGAAGACCAGGGCATGGCTTCCAGCCCTTGAAATAACCAGCAGCATCCTGCCTCCAAGCACCTGAGGATGGGCTCCTGCCTGCCTCTCACCATCTCTAGGCAGGGGGCATGAGCCTTCCCTACTGACAGGTTTTGGGAAGCCATAAAGCACACACCACAAGGGACCATTCCCTCAATTGGTGATCATATTCTGGCGCTAGGTGCACAGAGGTCTCTAGAGATGTTCCGCTTGGGGCCAAGGAAGAAAACACTGCCTCGATGTGCTCTCTGACTAGAATACAGCTCTAATGAAGGCATGTGAGTGCACCAGATGTGAGCCCATAAATTTGGGGCAGCAGCAGACATTCCTCCTTGGTAGGCAGGAGGTTGCCAAAAGACTACCCTGTACTGCCTGCTGTGAGGGTGGCCAGCCCATAGTTCAAAATTCTCTTTGGCCTATCGGTAGCAACCAAAAGAGCCACTCACTGCGGAACACTCTGGCTGTGGTGAGTCCATTCCAAGGCTTGGCCTGAAACACAAAATTCAAAGCAGAAAGGCTTAAGGAAAGACTCCACCCATGGCCTCAGAACATGTGGGCCCTGGCACTATGGAGCAGGATAGAAAACCAAAGGTGGCAATACATCTTGGATATGTGGAAGCCTCAGACGCTCGGAGGAGTCTCAAAGGATTCCCTCGAGGGAGAGGCTGCTCCAACACCCACACGCACACACCCACCCGTACCCACACCCACACCCAGGGCTCTGCAATGGACCAAAAATGCAGGCCATCCTGCCCCTGGATCCCTCTGTTAGGCCTCAGCGTAATCCTATTGAGCATGATTTTTTGGTCATCAGCTCTCTTCAGGACCATATGAGTTCTCATCATCAACCCAACTGAGGCCCTCCTCACTCACCTGCGCCCTGCCACATGTGAAGTCTTACCTCAGATGCTTCCTGGAAAGAAGGATGCCTGAAGGGATGTGCCATTCTGTCGAATCCACGTGCTGGGCCAAGGCTCATGGTGATTGCCCTAGGGAACATAGGCCAGACACAGATCTTCATTTCTCTGGGGACGATGGCTGCCAAGAGGTGAGAAGGACAGCTGTGAGAACTCCAACTCCATGCTAGATGCATTGGGGGACGTGTGTGTCACACGCTCATGCATCGAATGATGCTACAAGAAATACCTGCAGCAATACATCCAGGAACATAGGGCCCAAATGTACCTCCACGCAGAGACAGGTACACATAGCTGAAACACATACAAACAGCTCCCTACATAGCTTCCTTCCTGCCTCCCTTCCTCCAGAATGCTCTAGCTCCCTCCCTTTCGACCCTCGTCCTTGGCTCACTCCCTCCATCCATCCATACTTACAAAGATGAAGGCATGAGTGGACAGGTGGATCAATGCCATCTTATGTACCTTAATACTGTGTCAGGGGCAGATGAAATAACCAGTACGTATATGTCTCCCCAGGGAAGGACTAGCCTCATGGATCCTCCAGGCAGTACAAGGCCTGGCACCAGGTCTGCTTGGCGGGGAAAACACTGGGGGTGTTTCTGGGGGGAATGGAGACATTCCTCTGGGCCCCACCCTGGTGTGGGCAAGCGTGTGCTGGCCGATGTCACACTTGGCTTGTCCACGTGCACAACACCCAGACAATGAGGCCTTTATGTCCCACACAGTGGACATTCACAGGAGCTGGAGGGAGCTCTCTTGGGAGGCAGTGGCTCCCGTAGAGGAAGGCCAGCCCAAGAGATGCCACAGGCCTGTATCTGTATGCAGAACCCATGAAAGGGCCTGTCTGAGAAAACTGGCCTATCTGAGGGCCCATGATCCCTCACAGAGACCTGGGAAACCCCATTCCAGCAAGGGACCAGCCCTTCAGCTCTCACAAGAGCCAAGAGCATCTAGCTGCCAAGTCCCTGATGAAGGGTCTTTGTTGCCTCTCACCACCTCGAGGCCTGGCCCCATATCCTCATAACCAACACTTCTTGGAAGTCACTCAAGCACACCCCACAACTGACCATAAGCTCAGTCCATCCTCGTGCTCTGCCTCGACATGCACAGAGATCTGCGTGGTTGCTCCCCAGGGCAACACGTAATGAAATGGTGCCTCCATGCTCAGTCTTACTACACTTCAGGTCAATCGAGTTGAATTTCACGGCCCGCATTCCGATCTGGTGGATGGGGAGCCACGTCAAGCATTCCTCCTTGGGGACCACAGAGATTCCCAAACAGGGCCAATTTCTTCTGTGACAGCATTCCCTACTGTGGCCCGTGCAAGGCCACCAAACAACAGCCATGCAGCTACACCCTCCTCAGCCCACATCCCGGGACCACCCCTCCCCTTCAGGTCAACAGGGCCTCACGATGGACATGATAACGCGATGCCCAAGGGCTCTGCAAAGCCTTCATGGGGCAATGGACACCCAGAAGCCTTTTCTCCTCTGGAGGGGGCTCTCTGACAAACCAGTGGCTTCTGGAGAGGACGACCAACCCAGGAGAAGCTATGGTCCTGTGTATGCATGCAGACCCCATCAGAGGCCCCATTCGGATCAGTTGGCTCCAACAAAGCACCATGATCCCTCACAGAGTCCTAGCGCAACCCCATTGAAGACCAGGGCATGGCTTCCAGCCCTTGAAATAACCAGGAGCATCCTGCCTCCAAGCACCTGAGGATGGGCTCCTGCCTGCCTCTCACCATCTCTAGGCAGGGGGCATGAGCCTTCCCTACTGACAGGTTTTGGGAAGCAATAAAGCACACACCACAAGGGACCATTCCCTCAGTTGGTGATCATACTCTGGCGCTAGGTGCACAGAGGTCTCTAGAGATGTTCCGCTTGGGGCCAAGGAAGAAAACACTGCCTCGATGTGCTCTCTGACTAGAATACAGCTCTAATGAAGGCATGTGAGTGCACCAGATGTGAGCCCATAAATTTGGGGCTGCAGCAGACATTCCTCCTTGGTAGGCAGGAGGTTGCCAAAAGACTACCCTGTACTGCCTGCTGTGAGGGTGGCCAGCCCATAGTTCAAAATTCTCTTTGGCCTATCGGTAGCAACCAAAAGAGCCACTCACTGCGGAACACTCTGGCTGTGGTGAGTCCATTCCAAGGCTTGGCCTGAAACACAAAATTCAAAGCACAAAGGCTTAAGGAAAGACTCCACCCATGGCCTCAGAACATGTGGGCCCTGGCACTATGGAGCAGGATAGAAAACCAAAGGTGGCAATACATCTTGGATATGTGGAAGCCTCCGACGCTCGGAGGAGTCTCAAAGGATTTCCTCGAGGGAGAGGCTGCTCCAACACCCACACCCACACACCCACCCGTACCCACACCCACACCCAGGGCTCTGCAATGGACCAAAAATGCAGGCCATCCTGCCCCTGGATCCCTCTGTTAGGCCTCAGCGTAATCCTATTGAGCATGATTTTTTGGTCATCAGCTCTCTTCAGGACCATATGAGTTCTCATCATCGACCCAACTGAGGCCCTCCTCACTCACCTGCGCCCTGCCACATGTGAAGGCTTACCTCAGATGCTTCCTGGAAAGAAGGATGCCTGAAGGGATGTGCCATTCTGTCGAATCCACGTGCTGGGCCAAGGCTCATGGTGATTGCCCTAGGGAACATAGGCCAGACACAGATCTTCATTTCTCTGGGGACGATGGCTGCCAAGAGGTGAGAAGGACAGCTGTGAGAACTCCAACTCCATGCTAGATGCATTGGGGGACGTGTGTGTCACATGCTCATGCATCGAATGATGCTACAAGAAATACCTGCAGCAATACATCCAGGAACATAGGGCCCAAATGTACCTCCACGCAGAGACAGGAACACATAGCTGAAACGCATACAAACAGCTCCCTACATAGCTTCCTTCCTGCCTCCCTTCCTCCAGAATGCTCTAGCTCCCTCCCTTTCGACCCTCGTCCTTGGCTCACTCCCTCCATCCATCCATACTTACAAAGATGAAGGCATGAGTGGACAGGTGGATCAATGCCATCTTATGTACCTTAATACTGTGTCAGGGGCAGATGAAATAACCAGTACGTATATGTCTCCCCAGGGAAGGACTAGCCTCATGGATCCTCCAGGCAGCACAAGGCCTGGCACCAGGTCTGCTTGGTGGGGAAAACACTGGGGGTGTTTCTGGGGGGAATGGAGACATTCCTCTGGGCCCCACCCTGGTGTGGGTAAGCGTGTGCTGGCCGATGTCACACTTGGCTTGTCCATGTGCACAACACCCAGACAATGAGGCCTTTATGTCCCACACAGTGGACATTCACAGGAGCTGGTGGGAGCTCTCTTGGTAGGCAGTGACTCCCGTAGAGGAAGGCCAGCCCAAGAGATGCCACAGGCCTGTATCTGTATGCAGAACCCATGAAAGGGCCTGTCTGAGAAAACTGGCCTATCTGAGGGCCCATGATCCCTCACAGAGACCTGGGAAACCCCATTCCAGCAAGGGACCAGCCCTTCAGCTCTCACAAGAGCCAAGAGCATCTAGCTGCCAAGTCCCTGATGAAGGGTCCTTGTTGCCTCTCACCACCTCCAGGCCTGGCCCCACATCCTCCCAACCAACACTTCTTGGAAGTCACTCAAGCACACCCCACAACTGACCATAAGCTCAGTACATCCTCGTGCTCTGCCTCGACATGCACAGAGATCTGCGTGGTTGCTCCCCAGGGCAACACGTAATGAAGTGGTGCCTCCATGGTCAGTCTTACTACACTTCAGGTCAATCGAGTTGAATTTCACGGCCCGCATTCCGATCTGGTGGATGGGGAGCCACGTCAAGCATTCCTCCTTGGGGACCACAGAGATTCCCAAACAGGGCCAATTTCTTCTGTGGCAGCATTCCCTACTGTGGCCCGTGCAAGGCCACCAAACAACAGCCATGCAGCTACACCCTCCTAAGCCCACATCCCGGGACCACCCCTCCCCTTCAGGTCAACAGTGCCTCACGATGGACATGATAACGCGATGCCCAAGGGCTCTGCAAAGCCTTCATGGGGGAATGGACACCCAGAAGCCTTTTCTCCTCTGGAGGGGGCTCTTTGACAAACCAGTGGCTTCTGGAGAGGAAGACCAACCCAGGAGAAGCTATGGTCCTGTGTATGCATGCAGACCCCATTAGAGGCCCCATTCGGATCAGTTGGCTCCAACAAAGCACCGTGATCCCTCACAGAGTCCTAGCACAACCCCATTGAAGACCAGGGCATGGCTTCCAGCCCTTGAAATAACCAGCAGCATCCTGCCTCCAAGCACCTGAGGATGGGCTCCTGCCTGCCTCTCACCATCTCTAGGCAGGGGGCATGAGCCTTCCCTACTGACAGGTTTTGGGAAGCCATAAAGCACACACCACAAGGGACCATTCCCTCAGTTGGTGATCATATTCTGGCGCTAGGTGCACAGAGGTCTCTAGAGATGTTCCGCCTGGGGCCAAGGAAGAAAACACTGCCTCGATGTGCTCTCTGACTAGAATACAGCTCTAATGAAGGCATGTGAGTGCACCAGATGTGAGCCCATAAATTTGGGGCAGCAGCAGACATTCCTCCTTGGTAGGCAGGAGGTTGCCAAAAGACTACCCTGTACTGCCTGCTGTGAGGGCGGCCAGCCCATAGTTCAAAATTCTCATTGGCCTATCGGTAGCAACCAAAAGAGCCACTCACTGCGGAACACTCTGGCTGTGGTGAGTCCATTCCAAGGCTTGGCCTGAAACACAAAATTCAAAGCAGAAAGGCTTAAGGAAAGACTCCACCCATGGCCTCAGAACATGTGGGCCCTGGCACTATGGAGCAGGATAGAAAACCAAAGGTGGCAATACATCTTGGATATGTGGAAGCCTCAGACGCTCGGAGGAGTCTCAAAGGATTCCCTCGAGGGAGAGGCTGCTCCAACACCCACACCCACACACCCACCCGTACCCACACCCACACCCAGGGCTCTGCAATGGACCAAAAATGCAGGCCATCCTGCCCCTGGATCCCTCTGTTAGGCGTCAGCGTAATCCTATTGAGCATGATTTTTTGGTCATCAGCTCTCTTCAGGACCATATGAGTTCTCATCATCAACCCAACTGAGGCCCTCCTCACTCACCTGCGCCCTGCCACATGTGAAGGCTTACCTCAGATGCTTCCTGGAAAGAAGGATGCCTGAAGGGATGTGCCATTCTGTCGAATCCACGTGCTGGGCCAAGGCTCATGGTGATTGCCCTAGGGAACATAGGCCAGACACAGATCTTCATTTCTCTGGGGACGATGGCTGCCAAGAGGTGAGAAGGACAGCTGTGAGAACTCCAACTCCATGCTAGATGCATTGGGGCACGTGTGTGCCACACGCTCATGCATCGAATGATGCTACAAGAAATACCTGCAGCAATACATCCAGGAACATAGGGCCCAAATGTACCTCCACGCAGAGACAGGAACACATAGCTGAAACGCATACAAACAGCTCCCTACATAGCTTCCTTCCTGCCTCCCTTCCTCCAGAATGCTCTAGCTCCCTCCCTTTCGACCCTCGTCCTTGGCTCACTCCCTCCATCCATCCATACTTACAAAGATGAAGGCATGAGCGGACAGGTGGATCAATGCCATCTTATGTACCTTAATACTGTGTCAGGGGCAGATGAAATAACCAGTACGTATATGTCTCCCCAGGGAAGGACTAGCCTCATGGATCCTCCAGGCAGCACAAGGCCTGGCACCAGGTCTGCTTGGCGGGGAAAACACTGGGGGTGTTTCTGGGGGGAATGGAGACATTCCTCTGGGCCCCACCCTGGTGTGGGCAAGCGTGTGCTGGCCGATGTCACACTTGGCTTGTCCATGTGCACAACACCCAGACAATGAGGCCTTTATGTCCCACACAGTGGACATTCACAGGAGCTGGAGGGAGCTCTCTTGGTAGGCAGTGGCTCCCGTAGAGGAAGGCCAGCCCAAGAGATGCCACAGGCCTGTATCTGTATGCAGAACCCATGAAAGGGCCTGTCTGAGAAAACTGGCCTATCTGAGGGCCCATGATCCCTCACAGAGACCTGGGAAACCCCATTCCAGCAAGGGACCAGCCCTTCAGCTCTCACAAGAGCCAAGAGCATCTAGCTGCCAAGTCCCTGATGAAGAGTCCTTGTTGCCTCTCACCACCTACAGGCCTGGCCCCACATCCTCCCAACCAACACTTTTTGTAAGTCACTCAAGCACACCCCACAACTGACCATAAGCTCAGTCCATCCTCGTGCTCTGCCTCGACATGCACAGAGATCTGCGTGGTTGCTCCCCAGGGCAACACGTAATGAAATGGTGCCTCCATGGTCAGTCTTACTACACTTCAGGTCAATCGAGTTGAATTTCACGGCCCGCATTCCGATCTGGTGGATGGGGAGCCACGTCAAGCATTCCTCCTTGGGGACCACAGAGATTCCCAAACAGGGCCAATTTCTTCTGTGGCAGCATTCCCTACTGTGGCCCGTGCAAGGCCACCAAACAACAGCCATGCAGCTACACCCTCCTAAGCCCACATCCCGGGACCACCCCTCCCCTTCAGGTCAACAGGGCCTCACGATGGACATGATAACGCGATGCCCAAGGGCTCTGCAAAGCCTTCATGGGGGAATGGACACCCAGAAGCCTTTTCTCCTCTGGAGGGGGCTCTTTGACAAACCAGTGGCTTCTGGAGAGGAAGACCAACCCAGGAGAAGCTATGGTCCTGTGTATGCATGCAGACCCCATTAGAGGCCCCATTCGGATCAGTTGGCTCCAACAAAGCACCGTGATCCCTCACAGAGTCCTAGCACAACCCCATTGAAGACCAGGGCATGGCTTCCAGCCCTTGAAATAACCAGCAGCATCCTGCCTCCAAGCACCTGAGGATGGGCTCCTGCCTGCCTCTCACCATCTCTAGGCAGGGGGCATGAGCCTTCCCTACTGACAGGTTTTGGGAAGCCATAAAGCACACACCACAAGGGACCATTCCCTCAATTGGTGATCATATTCTGGCGCTAGGTGCACAGAGGTCTCTAGAGATGTTCCGCTTGGGGCCAAGGAAGAAAACACTGCCTCGATGTGCTCTCTGACTAGAATACAGCTCTAATGAAGGCATGTGAGTGCACCAGATGTGAGCCCATAAATTTGGGGCAGCAGCAGACATTCCTCCTTGGTAGGCAGGAGGTTGCCAAAAGACTACCCTGTACTGCCTGCTGTGAGGGTGGCCAGCCCATAGTTCAAAATTCTCTTTGGCCTATCGGTAGCAACCAAAAGAGCCACTCACTGCGGAACACTCTGGCTGTGGTGAGTCCATTCCAAGGCTTGGCCTGAAACACAAAATTCAAAGTAGAAAGGCTTAAGGAAAGACTCCACCCATGGCCTCAGAACATGTGGGCCCTGGCACTATGGAGCAGGATAGAAAACCAAAGGTGGCAATACATCTTGGATATGTGGAAGCCTCAGACGCTCGGAGGAGTCTCAAAGGATTCCCTCGAGGGAGAGGCTGCTCCAACACCCACACCCACACACCCACCCGTACCCACACCCACACCCAGGGCTCTGCAATGGACCAAAAATGCAGGCCATCCTGCCCCTGGATCCCTCTGTTAGGCGTCAGCGTAATCCTATTGAGCATGATTTTTTGGTCATCAGCTCTCTTCAGGACCATATGAGTTCTCATCATCAACCCAACTGAGGCCCTCCTCACTCACCTGCGCCCTGCCACATGTGAAGGCTTACCTCAGATGCTTCCTGGAAAGAAGGATGCCTGAAGGGATGTGCCATTCTGTCGAATCCACGTGCTGGGCCAAGGCTCATGGTGATTGCCCTAGGGAACATAGGCCAGACACAGATCTTCATTTCTCTGGGGACGATGGCTGCCAAGAGGTGAGAAGGACAGCTGTGAGAACTCCAACTCCATGCTAGATGCATTGGGGCACGTGTGTGCCACACGCTCATGCATCGAATGATGCTACAAGAAATACCTGCAGCAATACATCCAGGAACATAGGGCCCAAATGTACCTCCACGCAGAGACAGGAACACATAGCTGAAACGCATACAAACAGCTCCCTACATAGCTTCCTTCCTGCCTCCCTTCCTCCAGAATGCTCTAGCTCCCTCCCTTTCGACCCTCGTCCTTGGCTCACTCCCTCCATCCATCCATACTTACAAAGATGAAGGCATGAGCGGACAGGTGGATCAATGCCATCTTATGTACCTTAATACTGTGTCAGGGGCAGATGAAATAACCAGTACGTATATGTCTCCCCAGGGAAGGACTAGCCTCATGGATCCTCCAGGCAGCACAAGGCCTGGCACCAGGTCTGCTTGGCGGGGAAAACACTGGGGGTGTTTCTGGGGGGAATGGAGACATTCCTCTGGGCCCCACCCTGGTGTGGGCAAGCGTGTGCTGGCCGATGTCACACTTGGCTTGTCCATGTGCACAACACCCAGACAATGAGGCCTTTATGTCCCACACAGTGGACATTCACAGGAGCTGGAGGGAGCTCTCTTGGTAGGCAGTGGCTCCCGTAGAGGAAGGCCAGCCCAAGAGATGCCACAGGCCTGTATCTGTATGCAGAACCCATGAAAGGGCCTGTCTGAGAAAAATGGCCTATCTGAGGGCCCATGATCCCTCACAGAGACCTGGGAAACCCCATTCCAGCAAGGGACCAGCCCTTCAGCTCTCACAAGAGCCAAGAGCATCTAGCTGCCAAGTCCCTGATGAAGGGTCCTTGTTGCCTCTCACCACCTACAGGCCTGGCCCCACATCCTCCCAACCAACACTTTTTGTAAGTCACTCAAGCACACCCCACAACTGACCATAAGCTCAGTCCATCCTCGTGCTCTGCCTCGACATGCACAGAGATCTGCGTGGTTGCTCCCCAGGGCAACACGTAATGAAGTGGTGCCTCCATGGTCAGTCTTACTACACTTCAGGTCAATCGAGTTGAATTTCACGGCCCGCATTCCGATCTGGTGGATGGGGAGCCACGTCAAGCATTCCTCCTTGGGGACCACAGAGATTCCCAAACAGGGCCAATTTCTTCTGTGGCAGCATTCCCTACTGTGGCCCGTGCAAGGCCACCAAACAACAGCCATGCAGCTACACCCTCCTAAGCCCACATCCCGGGACCACCCCTCCCCTTCAGGTCAACAGGGCCTCACGATGGACATGATAACGCGATGCCCAAGGGCTCTGCAAAGCCTTCATGGGGGAATGGACACCCAGAAGCCTTTTCTCCTCTGGAGGGGGCTCTTTGACAAACCAGTGGCTTCTGGAGAGGAAGACCAACCCAGGAGAAGCTATGGTCCTGTGTATGCATGCAGACCCCATTAGAGGCCCCATTCGGATCAGTTGGCTCCAACAAAGCACCGTGATCCCTCACAGAGTCCTAGCACAACCCCATTGAAGACCAGGGCATGGCTTCCAGCCCTTGAAATAACCAGCAGCATCCTGCCTCCAAGCACCTGAGGATGGGCTCCTGCCTGCCTCTCACCATCTCTAGGCAGGGGGCATGAGCCTTCCCTACTGACAGGTTTTGGGAAGCCATAAAGCACACACCACAAGGGACCATTCCCTCAATTGGTGATCATATTCTGGCGCTAGGTGCACAGAGGTCTCTAGAGATGTTCCGCTTGGGGCCAAGGAAGAAAACACTGCCTCGATGTGCTCTCTGACTAGAATACAGCTCTAATGAAGGCATGTGAGTGCACCAGATGTGAGCCCATAAATTTGGGGCAGCAGCAGACATTCCTCCTTGGTAGGCAGGAGGTTGCCAAAAGACTACCCTGTACTGCCTGCTGTGAGGGTGGCCAGCCCATAGTTCAAAATTCTCTTTGGCCTATCGGTAGCAACCAAAAGAGCCACTCACTGCGGAACACTCTGGCTGTGGTGAGTCCATTCCAAGGCTTGGCCTGAAACACAAAATTCAAAGTAGAAAGGCTTAAGGAAAGACTCCACCCATGGCCTCAGAACATGTGGGCCCTGGCACTATGGAGCAGGATAGAAAACCAAAGGTGGCAATACATCTTGGATATGTGGAAGCCTCAGACGCTCGGAGGAGTCTCAAAGGATTCCCTCGAGGGAGAGGCTGCTCCAACACCCACACCCACACACCCACCCGTACCCACACCCACACCCAGGGCTCTGCAATGGACCAAAAATGCAGGCCATCCTGCCCCTGGATCCCTCTGTTAGGCCTCAGCGTAATCCTATTGAGCATGATTTTTTGGTCATCAGCTCTCTTCAGGACCATATGAGTTCTCATCATCAACCCAACTGAGGCCCTCCTCACTCACCTGCGCCCTGCCACATGTGAAGGCTTACCTCAGATGCTTCCTGGAAAGAAGGATGCCTGAAGGGATGTGCCATTCTGTCGAATCCACGTGCTGGGCCAAGGCTCATGGTGATTGCCCTAGGGAACATAGGCCAGACACAGATCTTCATTTCTCTGGGGACGATGGCTGCCAAGAGGTGAGAAGGACAGCTGTGAGAACTCCAACTCCATGCTAGATGCATTGGGGGACGTGTGTGCCACACGCTCATGCATCGAATGATGCTACAAGAAATACCTGCAGCAATACATCCAGGAACATAGGGCCCAAATGTACCTCCACGCAGAGACAGGAACACATAGCTGAAACACATACAAACAGCTCCCTACATAGCTTCCTTCCTGCCTCCCTTCCTCCAGAATGCTCTAGCTCCCTCCCTTTCGACCCTCGTCCTTGGCTCACTCCCTCCATCCATCCATACTTACAAAGATGAAGGCATGAGCGGACAGGTGGATCAATGCCATCTTATGTACCTTAATACTGTGTCAGGGGCAGATGAAATAACCAGTACGTATATGTCTCCCCAGGGAAGGACTAGCCTCATGGATCCTCCAGGCAGCACAAGGCCTGGCACCAGGTCTGCTTGGCGGGAAAAACACTGGGGGTGTTTCTGGGGGGAATGGAGACATTCCTCTGGGCCCCACCCTGGTGTGGGCAAGCGTGTGCTGGCCGATGTCACACTTGGCTTGTCCATGTGCACAACACCCAGACAATGAGGCCTTTATGTCCCACACAGTGGACATTCACAGGAGCTGGAGGGAGCTCTCTTGGTAGGCAGTGGCTCCCGTAGAGGAAGGCCAGCCCAAGAGATGCCACAGGCCTGTATCTGTATGCAGAACCCATGAAAGGGCCTGTCTGAGAAAACTGGCCTATCTGAGGGCCCATGATCCCTCACAGAGACCTGGGAAACCCCATTCCAGCAAGGGACCAGCCCTTCAGCTCTCACAAGAGCCAAGAGCATCTAGCTGCCAAGTCCCTGATGAAGGGTCCTTGTTGCCTCTCACCACCTCCAGGCCTGGCCCCATATCCTCATAACCAACACTTCTTGGAAGTCACTCAAGCACACCCCACAACTGACCATAAGCTCAGTCCATCCTCGTGCTCTGCCTCGACATGCACAGAGATCTGCGTGGTTGCTCCCCAGGGCAACACGTAATGAAATGGTGCCTCCATGGTCAGTCTTACTCCACTTCAGGTCAATCGAGTTGAATTTCACGGCCCGCATTCCGATCTGGTGGATGGGGAGCCACGTCAAGCATTCCTCCTTGGGGACCACAGAGATTCCCAAACAGGGCCAATTTCTTCTGTGACAGCATTCCCTACTGTGGCCCGTGCAAGGCCACCAAACAACAGCCATGCAGCTACACCCTCCTCAGCCCACATCCCGGGACCACCCCTCCCCTTCAGGTCAACAGGGCCTCACGATGGACATGATAACGCGATGCCCAAGGGCTCTGCAAAGCCTTCATGGGGCAATGGACACCCAGAAGCCTTTTCTCCTCTGGAGGGGGCTCTCTGACAAACCAGTGGCTTCTGGAGAGGACGACCAACCCAGGAGAAGCTATGGTCCTGTGTATGCATGCAGACCCCATCAGAGGCCCCATTCGGATCAGTTGGCTCCAACAAAGCACCATGATCCCTCACAGAGTCGTAGCGCAACCCCATTGAAGACCAGGGCATGGCTTCCAGCCCTTGAAATAACCAGGAGCATCCTGCCTCCAAGCACCTGAGGATGGGCTCCTGCCTGCCTCTCACCATCTCTAGGCAGGGGGCATGAGCCTTCCCTACTGACAGGTTTTGGGAAGCCATAAAGCACACACCACAAGGGACCATTCCCTCAGTTGGTGATCATACTCTGGCGCTAGGTGCACAGAGGTCTCTAGAGATGTTCCGCTTGGGGCCAAGGAAGAAAACACTGCCTCGATGTGCTCTCTGACTAGAATACAGCTCTAATGAAGGCATGTGAGTGCACCAGATGTGAGCCCATAAATTTGGGGCTGCAGCAGACATTCCTCCTTGGTAGGCAGGAGGTTGCCAAAAGACTACCCTGTACTGGCTGCTGTGAGGGTGGCCAGCCCATAGTTCAAAATTCGCTTTGGCCTATCGGTAGCAACCAAAAGAGCCACTCACTGAGGAACACTCTGGCTGTGGTGAGTCCATTCCAAGGCTTGTCCTGAAACACAAAATTCAAAGCAGAAAGGCTTAAGGAAAGACTCCACCCATGGCCTCAGAACATGTGGGCCCTGGCACTATGGAGCAGGATAGAAAACCAAAGGTGGCAATACATCTTGGATATGTGGAAGCCTCCGACGCTCGGAGGAGTCTCAAAGGATTTCCTCGAGTTAGAGGCTGCTCCAACACCCACACCCACACACCCACCCGTACCCACACCCACACCCAGGGCTCTGCAATGGACCAAAAATGCAGGCCATCCTGCCCCTGGATCCCTCTGTTAGGCCTCAGCGTAATCCTATTGAGCATGATTTTTTGGTCATCAGCTCTCTTCAGGACCATATGAGTTCTCATCATCGACCCAACTGAGGCCCTCCTCACTCACCTGCGCCCTGCCACATGTGAAGGCTTACCTCAGATGCTTCCTGGAAAGAAGGATGCCTGAAGGGATGTGCCATTCTGTCGAATCCACGTGCTGGGCCAAGGCTCATGGTGATTGCCCTAGGGAACATAGGCCAGACACAGATCTTCATTTCTCTGGGGACGATGGCTGCCAAGAGGTGAGAAGGACAGCTGTGAGAACTCCAACTCCATGCTAGATGCATTGGGGGACGTGTGTGTCACACGCTCATGCATCGAATGATGCTACAAGAAATACCTGCAGCAATACATCCAGGAACATAGGGCCCAAATGTACCTCCACGCAGAGACAGGAACACATAGCTGAAACGCATACAAACAGCTCCCTACATAGCTTCCTTCCTGCCTCCCTTCCTCCAGAATGCTCTAGCTCCCTCCCTTTCGACCCTCGTCCTTGGCTCACTCCCTCCATCCATCCATACTTACAAAGGTGAAGGCATGAGTGGACAGGTGGATCAATGCCATCTTATGTACCTTAATAATGGGTCAGGGGCAGATGAAATAACCAGTACGTATATGTCTCCCCAGGGAAGGACTAGCCTCATGGATCCCCCAGGCAGCACAAGGCCTGGCACCAGGTCTGCTTGGCGGTGAAAACACTGGGGGTGTTTCTGGGGGGAATGGAGACATTCCTCTGGGCCCCACCCTGGTGTGGGCAAGCGTGTGCTGGCCGATGTCACACTCGGCTTGTCCATGTGCACAACACCCAGACAATGAGGCCTTTATGTCCCACACAGTGGACATTCACAGGAGCTGGAGGGAGCTCTCTTGGTAGGCAGTGACTCCCGTAGAGGAAGGCCAGCCCAAGAGATGCCACAGGCCTGTATCTGTATGCAGAACCCATGAAAGGGCCTGTCTGAGAAAACTGGCCTATCTGAGGGCCCATGATCCCTCACAGAGACCTGGGAAACCCCATTCCAGCAAGGGACCAGCCCTTCAGCTCTCACAAGAGCCAAGAGCATCTAGCTGCCAAGTCCCTGATGAAGGGTCCTTGTTGCCTCTCACCACCTCCAGGCCTGGCCCCACATCCTCCCAACCAACACTTCTTGGAAGTCACTCAAGCACACCCCACAACTGACCATAAGCTCAGTCCATCCTCGTGCTCTGCCTCGACATGCACAGAGATCTGCGTGGTTGCTCCCCAGGGCAACACATAATGAAATGGTGCCTCCATGCTCAGTCTTACTACACTTCAGGTCAATCGAATTGAATTTCAAGGCCCACATTCCGAACTGGTGGATGGGGAGCCACGTCAAGCATTCCTCCTTGGGGACCACAGAGATTCCCAAACAGGGCCAATTTCTTCTGTGGCAGCATTCCCTACTGTGGCCCGTGCAAGGCCACCAAACAACAGCCATGCAGCTACACCCTCCTCAGCCCACATCCCGGGACCACCGCTCCCCTTCAGGTCAACAGGGCCTCACGATGGACATGATAAGGGGATGCCCAAGGGCTCTGCAAAGCCTTCATGGGGAAATGGACACCCAGAAGCCTCTTCTCCTCTGGAGGGGGCTCTCTGACAAACCAGTGGCTTCCGGAGAGGACGACCAACCCAGGAGAAGCTATGGTCCTGTGTATGCATGCAGACCCCATCAGAGGTCCCATTCGGAACAAGTGGCTCCAACAAAGCACCATGATCCCTCACAGAATCCTGGCACAACCCCATTGAAGACCACGGCAATGCTTCCAGCCCTTGAAATAACCAGCAGCATCCTGCCTCCAAGCACCTGAGGATGGGCTCCTGCCTGCCTCTCACCATCTCTAGGCAGGGGGCATGAGCCTTCCCTACTGACAGGTTTTGGGAAGCCATAAAGCACACACCACAAGGGACAATTCCCTCAGTTGGTGATCATACTCTGGCGCTAGGTGCACAGAGGTCTCTAGAGATGTTCCGCCTGGGGCCAAGGCAGAAAACACTGCCTCGATGTGCTCTCTGACTAGAATACAGCTCTAATGAAGGCATGTGAGTGCACCAGATGTGAGCCCATAAATTTGGGGCAGCAGAAGACATTCCTCCTTGGTAGGCAGGAGGTTGCCAAAAGACTACCCTGTACTGCCTGCTGTGAGGGCGGCCAGCCCATAGTTCAAAATTCTCTGGGGCCTATCGGTAGCAACCAAAAGAGCCACTCACTGCGGAACACTCTGGCTGTGGTGAGTCCATTCCAAGGCTTGGCCTGAAACACAAAATTCAAAGCAGATAGGCTTAAGGAAAGACTCCACCCATGGCCTCAGAACATGTGGGCCCTGGCACTATGGAGCAGGATAGAAAACCAAAGGTGGCAATACATCTTGGATATGTGGAAGCCTCCGACGCTCGGAGGAGTCTCAAAGGATTTCCTCGAGGGAGAGGCTGCTCCAACAACCACACCCACACACCCACCCGTACCCACACCCACACCCAGGGCTCTGCAATGGACCAAAAATGCAGGCCATCCTGCCCCTGGATCCCTCTGTTAGGCCTCAGCGTAATCCTATTGAGCATGATTTTTTGGTCATCAGCTCTCTTCAGGACCATATGAGTTCTCATCCTCAACCCAACTGAGGCCCTCCTCACTCACCTGCGCCCTGCCACATGTGAAGGCTTACCTCAGATGCTTCCTGGAAAGAAGGATGCCTGAAGGGATGTGCCATTCTGTCGAATCCACGTGCTGGGCCAAGGCTCATGGTGATTGCCCTAGGGAACATAGGCCAGACACAGATCTTCATTTCTCCTGGGACGATGGCTGCCAAGAGGTGAGAAGGACAGCTGTGAGAACTCCAACTCCATGCTAGATGCATTGGGGGACGTGTGTGTCACACGCTCATGCATCGAATGATGCTACAAGAAATACCTGCAGCAATACATCCAGGAACATAGGGCCCAAATGTACCTCCACGCAGAGACAGGAACACATAGCTGAAACGCATACAAACAGCTCCCTACATAGCTTCCTTCCTGCCTCCCTTCTCCAGAATGCTCTAGCTCCCTCCCTTTCGACCCTCGTCCTTGGCTCACTCCCTCCATCCATCCATACTTACAAAGATGAAGGCATGAGTGGACAGGTGGATCAATGCCATCTTATGTACCTTAATACTGTGTCAGGGGCAGATGAAATAACCAGTACGTATATGTCTCCCCAGGGAAGGACTAGCCTCATGGATCCTCCAGGCAGTACAAGGCCTGGCACCAGGTCTGCTTGGCGGGGAAAACACTGGGGGTGCTTCTGGGGGGAATGGAGACATTCCTCTGGGCCCCACCCTGGTGTGGGCAAGCGTGTGCTGGCCGATGTCACACTTGGCTTGTCCATGTGCACAACACCCAGACAATGAGGCCTTTAAATCCCACACAGTGGACATTCACAGGAGATGGAGGGAGCTCTCTTGGTAGGCAGTGGCTCCCATAGAGGAAGGCCAGCCCAAGAGATGCCACAGGCCTGTATCTGTATGCAGAACCCATGAAAGGGCCTGTCTGAGTAAACTGGCCTATCTGAGGGCCCATGATCCCTCACAGAGACCTGGGAAACCCCATTCCAGCAAGGGACCAGCCCTTCAGCTCTCACAAGAGCCAAGAGCATCTAGCTGCCAAGTCCCTGATGAAGGGTCCTTGTTGCCTCTCACCACCTCCAGGCCTGGCCCCACATCCTCCCAACCAACACTTCTTGGAAGTCACTCAAGCACACCCCACAACTGACCATAAGCTCAGTCCATCCTCGTGCTCTGCCTCGACATGCACAGAGATCTGCGTGGTTGCTCCACCCAGGGCAACACGTTATGAAATGGTGCCTCCATGCTCAGTCTTACTAAACTTCAGGTCAATCGAGTTGAATTTCACGGCCCGCATTCCGATCTGGTGGATGGGGAGCCACGTCAAGCATTCCTCCTTGGGGACCACAGAGATTCCCAAACAGGGCCAATTTCTTCTGTGGCAGCATTCCCTACTGTGGCCCGTGCAAGGCCACCAAACAACAGCCATGCAGCTACACCCTCCTCAGCCCACATCCCGGGACCACCCCTCCCCTTCAGGTCAACAGGGCCTCACGATGGACATGATAACGCGATGCCCAAGGGCTCTGCAAAGCCTTCATGGGGCAATGGACACCCAGAAGCCTTTTCTCCTCTGGAGGGGGCTCTCTGACAAACCAGTGGCTTCTGGAGAGGACGACCAACCCAGGAGAAGCTATGGTCCTGTGTATGCATGCAGACCCCATCAGAGGCCCCATTCGGATCAGTTGGCTCCAACAAAGCACCGTGATCCCTCACAGAGTTCTAGCACAACCTCATTGAAGACCAGAGCATGGCTTCCAGCCCTTGAAATAACCAGCAGCATCCTGCCTCCAAGCACCTGAGGATGGGCTCCTGCCTGCCTCTCACCATCTCTAGGCAGGGGGCATGAGCCTTCCCTACTGACAGGTTTTGGGAAGCCATAAAGCACACACCACAAGGGACCATTCCCTCAGTTGGTGATCATACTCTGGCGCTAGGTGCACAGAGGTCTCTAGAGATGTTCCGCTTGGGGCCAAGGAAGAAAACACTGCCTCGATGTGCTCTCTGACTAGAATACAGCTCTAATGAAGGCATGTGAGTGCACCCGATGTGAGCCCATAAATTTGGGGCAGCAGCAGACATTCCTCCTTGGTAGGCAGGAGGTTGCCAAAAGACTACCCTGTACTGCCTGCTGTGAGGGCGGCCAGCCCATAGTTCAAAATTCTCTGGGGCCTATCGGTAGCAACCAAAAGAGCCACTCACTGCGGAACACTCTGGCTGTGGTGAGTCCATTCCAAGGCTTGGCCTGAAACACAAAATTCAAAGCAGAAAGGCTTAAGGAAAGACTCCACCCATGGCCTCAGAACATGTGGGCCCTGGCACTATGGAGCAGGATAGAAAACCAAAGGTGGCAATACATCTTGGATATGTGGAAGCCTCAGACGCTCGGAGGAGTCTCAAAGGATTCCCTCGAGGGAGAGGCTGCTCCAACACCCACACCCACACACCCACCCGTACCCACACCCACACCCAGGGCTCTGCAATGGACCAAAAATGCAGGCCATCCTGCCCCTGGATCCCTCTGTTAGGCCTCAGCATAATCCTATTGAGCATGATTTTTTGGTCATCAGCTCTCTTCAGGACCATATGAGTTCTCATCATCAACCCAACTGAGGCCCTCCTCACTCACCTGCGCCCTGCCACATGTGAAGGCTTACCTCAGATGCTTCCTGGAAAGAAGGATGCCTGAAGGGATGTGCCATTCTGTCGAATCCACGTGCTGGGCCAAGGCTCATGG
>NW_026648564.1:0-37928 GCF_030028045.1 Hippopotamus amphibius kiboko | reverse complement strand
TCGTCTGCCCACAAATAGATCAGTTGCCGAGAGGCCAGCGGGGGACCTGAGACCCAAGCAGACTGCGGGAACCCCGCAGCAACCAGGTAGGACCTGGGGCAAGTCAGGGGGGCGGGGAAGGGGAAGCCACACTGGACCAGCGCCCCTGGGGGTGGCTGGGGGAGGTCTGGAGGGACCGTTGAGGGCTGGGGAGATCAGGAAACTGCAACTGGGTTTCTCCCACCCAGGAGGCCAGGAGGCCTGCTGAGCTCCCCAGCTTGAGGGCCTGCTGGGCCCCCCAGCAGGGTCCTCCACCCTCCAAGGCCCCCGCTGGGCTGCCTGGGTCCTGGGGGTGTGCGAAGGAGGGAGGAGGGGTGAGGAGGTGGAGAGGTGGACAGTTGGTGTGGGGGCCTTGAGATTGGGGGATGGGGAGGCGAGAGGGCACTTTGCCTGCCCTCCTTGCCAGGGAGGCCAACTGGGCTCCCAGGCTTGGTCCTTTACGCTCCAGGCCCCCCTCCGGCATGAGGATCCTGGGGGGGTGGGGGGGTGGGGAGGCAGACAGTGGGGGTGGGAAGGGATCTCTCCAGGTCAGAAGAATAGGGGAGGGTATTTCTTCTGGGCGGGTCCTCCACCTTCCAAGGCTCCTCCAGGCCGTGGATCCTAGAAGTACAGGAGGGAAGCGGTGGGGGGAAAAGAAGAGCGACAGAAGAGGGGAGGGATGCTCTGGGATCAGAGGATCAGGGGAGGAGTGGAAGGCATTTCCGCTGCCCACTGGCCCAAGAAGCCTGCTGGGCTCCTGAGTCTGGTCCCTCGGTCTCTCTGGCTGAGTGGGTCGTACAAGCCTGGGAGGGAGGGAGGAGAGGAGAAGAGGAAGAGAGGCAGACAGCAGTGGGGGGGACCTTGCAGGACCAGAGGATCAGGGGTGGACACTGCGGGAAATCTCCCTACCCACTTGGCACCGGGAGGCCTGTTGCGCCCCCAGGCCTGGTCTTCGGTCCTCCAGGGGCCCTTCTTGGTCTCACTGGTCCTAGGGGTGTAGAAGGAAAGCAGGGAAGAAGAGGAGAGGCAGGCAGGGGAGGGGGCCTTCTGGGATTGGAGGATCAAGGGAGGCGGAGAAGGTATTTCCCCTGCCTACTAGCTCTGGGAAGCCTGCTAGGCTCACAGACCTGGTCTTTCACACTCCAGGCCCCCTCCAGCTGCTTGGGACCGAGGAGAGTGGGGGTGGGGGGAGAGGAAGAGAGGCAGACAGGAACCTTAGGAGACTGGGAGATCTGGGGAAGTGCCACAGGCGTTACCCTAGCCCAGTTGGCCCTGAGAAGCCTGTTGGGCATCAGAGTCTGGTCTCCTGCCTTTCACTGCCCCCTGCAGCTGTGAGGGTCCTAGGGGAATAGAAGAGAGGGGGCGAGGAAGAAGAGAACCCAAGGGGGAGCGACCCTCCAAGATTGGAGAACTAGGGGAGGTGCCTAGCATTTCTCCCACCAACTCGGGCCCAGGGAGCCCACTGGGTACCTTGACCTGGTCCTTTGCCCGCAGGACCAGAGGCATTCCTGGGCTCCTCTGCCTCATTGGGCCTAAGCCCCATTCCCCACCACCCCCAAGGCCTTTTCGAAGTGTAGGCCCTGCCCCCTGCCTAAATCCCCCCACCCCCGCCATCCCTTGTCTAAGCCCCACCCCCACAGCCAAGGCCTTTTCTGGCTTTTTGTTTTCTTTTTTTTCTTTCCACCTCCTCACTTAGGCTATTGCAGTTGTTTTACCTTCCAGCTGTTGCTCCATTTTTTTTTAAATTTTTTCTAACACATCTGTTAGTTTCCTATTATCGTATTTTTTATCTTGCTATTGTTCTGCTGTTCTCCTACCTTTTTTTTTAAATTTTTTTCAATTTCCTGCTCCACATGGCTTGTGGGATCTTGATTCACAAGCCCAGGGTCAGGTCTGAGCTCCTGAGGTGGGAGCTCTGAGTCCAAAACATTGGACTAGCAGGGAAACCCAGTTTGCAGGGAATATTCATCTGAGTGAGGTCTCCCAGAGGTTCTCAACTCAACACGAAGACCCAGCTATACTCAACAGCCTACAAACTCCAGTGCTTGAAACCTCAGACCAAACACCCAGTGGGAGAGGAACACAATCCCACCCATCCAAAGTGGGGGAAAAATGAGGTGACCGAAACATATGTCACAGATGAAGGAACAAGGTAAAAATACACAAGACCAAATAAATGAAGAGGAAATAGGAAAATTGCCTGGAAAAGAATTCAGAGTAATGATAGTAAAGATGATCCAAAATCTTGATAACAAAATAGAGAAAATACAAGAAACAGTTAATAAGGACTCAGAAGAACTAAAGAACAAACAAACAGTAATAGATAACCAAATAACCGCAATTAAAAATACTCTAGATGCTACAAACAGCAGAATAACTGAGGCAGAAGAATGAATAAGTGAGTTGGAAGATAGAAAGGGGGAAGTAACTGCCACAGAGCAGGAAAAAGAAAAAAGAATAAAAAGAATGGAAGACAGTCTCCGAGACCTTGGTGACAACATTAAGCCCACCAACATTCGAATCATAGGCATCCCAGAAGAAAAACAAAGAAATGGTCTGAGAAAATATTTGAAGAGGTTATAGTGGAAAACTTCCCCAACATGGGAAAGGAAATAATTCATCAAGTCCAAGAAGTGCAGAGAGTCCCATATAGAATAAACCCAAGGAGAAATACACTCAGGCACATATTAATCAAACTAATGAAAATTAAACACAAAGAAAAAATATTAAAAGCAGCAAGAGAAAAGCAACAAATAACATATAAGGGAGAACGCAAAAGGATAACAGCTTATGTTCCTGCAGAAACTCTGCAGGCCAGAAGGGAGTGGCAGGATATATTGAAAGTCCTGAGAGAGAAAAACCTACAGGCAAGAATACTCTACCCAGCAAGAATCTCATTCAGATTCCATGGAGAAATCAAAAGCTTTACAGACAAGCAACAGCTAAGAGAATTCAGCACCACCAAACCAGCCTTACAACAATTGCTAAAGGAGCTTTTCTAAGCAGGAAATACAAGAGAAGGAACAGATCTACAAAAACAAACCCAAAACAATGAACAAAATGGGAACAGGAACATACATGTCAATAATCACATTAATTGTACATGGATTAAATGCTCCAACCAAAAGACATAAACTGGCTGAATGGATACAAAAACAAGACCCTTACATATGCTGCCTACAAGAAACCCACTTCAGACCAAGGGACATATATAGACTGAAAGTAAAGGGATGGAAAAAGATATTCCATGCAAATGGAAGTCAAAAGAAAGCTGGAGTAGCAATACTCATATCAGACACATTAGACTTTACAGTAAAGACTATTACAAGAGACAAGGAAGGACACTACATAATGATCAAGGGATCCATCCAAGAAGAACATAGAACAACTGTAAACATCTATGCACCCAACATAGGAGCACCTCAATACATAAGGCAAATGCTAACAGCCATAAAAGGGGAAATCGACAGTAACAGAATAATAGGAGGAGACTTGAACACCCCACTTACATCAATGGACAGATCATCCAAACAGAAAATAAATAAGGACATGCAACCTTTAAATGACACATTAGGCCATCTCGACTTAATGAATATTTATAGGACATTCCATCCCAAAACTACAGAATACACTTTCTTCTCAAGTGCACATGGAAAATTTTCTAGGGTACATCACATCTTGGGTCACAAATCAAGCCTCAGTAAATTCAAAAAAATTGAAATCGTATCAAGCATTTTCTCTGACCACAATGACATGAGACTACATATCAATTACAGGAAAAAAACTGTAAAAAATACAAACACATGGCGACTAAACAATGTGCTATTAAACAACCAAGAAATCACTAAAGAAATCAAAGAGGAAATCAAAAACTACCTAGAAACAAATGGCAATGAAAACACAACAACCCAATATCTATGGGATGCAGCAAAAGCAGTTCTAAGAGGGAAGTTTATAGCAATAAAGTCCTACCTCAAGAAACAAGAAAAATATCAAAGAAACAACCTAACCTTAACACCTAAAACAATTACAGAAAGAACACAAAAACCCCAAAGTGAGCAGAAGGAAAGAAATCAGAAAGATCATATCAGAAATAAATGCAGAAGAAATGAAGGAAACAACATCAAAGATCAATAAAACTAAAAGCTGGTTCTTTGAGAAGATAACAAAATTGATAAACCATTAGCCAGACTCATCAGGAAAAAAAGGGAGAAGATTCAACATAGTTTTAGAAGTCTGAGCCACAGCAATCAGAGAAGACAAAGAAATAAAAGGAATCCAAATTGGAAAAGAAGAAGTCAAATTGTCACTCTTTGCAGATGACATGATATTATATATAGAAAACCCTAAAGATGCTACCAGAAAAGTGCTAGCACTGATAGATGAATTTAGTAAAGTAGCAGGATACAAAATTAATGCACAGAAATCTCTTGCATTCCTATACACTAACAACGAAAGAGCAGAAAGAGAAATTAAGGAAACTCTCCCATTTACCATTGCAACCAAAAGAATAAAATACCTAGGAATAAATCTGCCTAAGGAGGCAAAAGATCTGTATGCAGAAAACTATAAGACACTGATGAAAGAAATCAAAGACGACACAAACAGATGGAGGGACATACCATGTTCTTGGATTGGAAGAATCAATATTGTGAAAATGACTATCTTACCCAAAACAATTTACAGATTCAACGCAATCCCGATCAAATTACCAACGGCCTTTTTCACAGAACTAGAACAAGAAATCTTACGATTTGTGTGGAAACACAAAAGACCCCGAATAGCCAAAGCAATCTTGAGAAGGAAAGACGGAGTTGGTGGAATTAGGCTTCCTGACTTCAAACTATACTACAAGGCCACCATGATCAAGACAGTGTGGTACTGGCACAAAAATAGAAAGTGAGATCAATAGAACAGAATAAAGAACTCAGAGGTAAACCCAAGCATATATGGGCAGCTTATCTTTGACAAAGGAGGCACGAATATACAATGGAAAAAAGACAGCCTCTTCAATAAGTGGTGCTGGGAAAATTGGACAGCAACATGTAAAAGAATGAAATTAGAACACTTCCTAACACCAGACACAAAAATAAACTCCAAATGGATTCAAGACCTACATGGAAGGCCAGACACTATCAAACTCCTAGAGGAAAACATAGGCAGAACACGCTATGACATCCATCAAAGCAAGATCCTTTCTGACCCACCTCCTAGAATCACGGAAATAAAATCAAGAATAAACCAATGGGACCTCATAAAACTTAAAAGCTTTGGCACAGCGAAAGAAACCATAAACAAGACTAAAAGGCAACCCTCAGAATGGGAAAAAATAGTTGCCTATGAAACAACGGACAAAGGATTAACCTCCAAAATATACAAGCAGCTCATGCAGCTTCATACCAAAAAAGCAAATAACCCAATCCACAAATGGGCGGAAGACCTAAATAGACATTTCTCCAAAGAAGACAAACAGATGGCCAACAAACACATGAAAAGATGCTCAACATCACTAATCATTAGAGAAATGCAAGTCAAAGCCACAATGAGGTGTCACCTCACACCGTTCAGAATGGCCATCATCACAAAATCTGGAAACCACAAATGTTGGAGAGGGTGTGGAGAAAAGGGAACTCTCCTGCACTGTTGGTGGGATTGTAAGTTGGTACAACCACTATGGAAAACAATTTGCAGGTTCCTTAAAAAACTACAACTAGAACTACCATATGATCCAGTAATCCCACTCCTGAGCATATACCCAAAGAAAACCATAATCCCAAAAGAAACATGTACCATAATGTTTATTGCAGCACTATTTACAATAGCCAGGACATGGAAGCAACCTAAATGCCCATCAACAAATGAATGGATAAAGAAGATGTGGCATATATATGCAATGGAATATTACTCAGCTATAAAAAGGGATGAGATGGAGCTCTATGTAATGAGGTGGATAGACCTAGAGTCTGTCATACAGAGTGAAGTAAGTCAGAAAGAGAAAGACAAATATTGTATGCTAACTCACATATACGGAATCTAAAAATGGTACTGATGATCTCAGTGACAAGAACAAGGACGCAGGTGCAGAGAATGGACTGGAGAACTCGAGGTTTGGGAGGGGCCGGGGGGTGAAGGGGAAGCTGAGACGAAGCAAGAGAGTAGCACAGACATATATATGCTACCAACTGTAAAGTAGATAGTCAGTGGGAAGCTGTTGTATAACAAAGGGAGTTCAACTCGAGGATGGAAGATGCCTTAGAGGACTGGGACAGGGAGGGTGGGGGGGACTCGAGGGAGGGTGGGGGAGGGAGTCAAGGGAGGGAGGGAATACGGGGATATGTGTATAAAAACAGATGATTGAACTTGGTATACCTCCCAAAAATAATAAATAAATAAATAAAATTTAAAAAAAAAGAAAAGATGACTAGCTACAAATTTCAATATAAATTATTAAATAAACAAAGAAAGTGAAGTGACTGATAAGGTGGTCAGGATAGGCTTCGTAAGAGCAGGAAGGATTAAAAAATAGACATGCATGAACCCACTGAAATAAAGTAGTTGTACAGGTTTGGAGCAACTAGCAACAGACTTTTAAGTAAAGAAAAGCAAGTCTGAGGACTGACTCCACCTGACTTCAAAACTTACTATAAAGCTGCAGTGATCAAGACAGTATGATATTCATAAAAGAATAAAAAAACAAATCTATGAAACAGAATACAGAGCCTAGAAATACTTACACAAACATAGACAATTAATCTTTGACAAAGGCAGCAAAGGACAGTAGAACAAGGATAGTCTTTTCAACAAATGATGCTGGAATAATTGGACATCCACACGCGAAAAAAAAAAAATGAATCTAGACACAGACTTTACACCTTCCGCAAACATTAACTCAAATGGATCACACTAAAATGCAAAACCACAGAACTCCCAGAAGATAACACAGAAGAAAATCTAGGTGACAAGTATGATGATGATATTTTAAATACAACACCAAAGTACAATCCATGAAAGAAAGAATTGGTAAACTGGACTTCATGACAATTAAAAACTTCTGCTCTGCAAAAGACAATGTCAAGAGAAGGGAAAGACAAGCCACAGGTTACGAGAAAATATCTGCAAAAGGCATATCTGATAAAGGACTATCATTCAACATTTACAAAGAATTCTTAAAACAGCAATAAGAAAATGGAGAATCTAATTTTTAAAAATGGGCCAAAGGTCTTAACAGACACCTCACTAAAGAAGATATACACATGGCAAGTAAGCATATGAAAAGGTGTTCAATATCACATGTCATTAGGGAATTGAGATTTTTTTATAAATTTATTTATTTACTTATTTATTCTTGGCTGCATTGGGTCTTCGTTGCTGCGAGGGCTTTCTCTAGCTGTAGCAAGGGTGGGCTACTCTTTGTTGTGGTGCCCAGGCTTCTTATTTCAGTGGCTTCTCTTGTTGCAGAGCACTGGCCCTAGGTGCTTCAGTACTTGCGGCACATGGGCTCAGTAGTTGTGGCTGGCGGGCTCTAGAGTGCAGGCTCAGTGGTTGTGGCACATGGGCTTAGTTGCCCCGTGGCATGTGGGATCTTCCTGGACCAGGGATCAAACCCATGTCCCTTGCATTGGCAGGCAGACTCTTAACCACTGTGCCACCAGGGAAGTCCCAGGAATTGAGAATTAAAACAATGAGATACCACCACACACCTTTTAGGATGGCCAAAATCCAAAACACTGACAACAGCAAATACTGGAGAGGATGCAAAGCAACACAAATTCATACACTACTAGTGGGAATGCAAAATGAGGCAGCCACTTTGGAAGACCGTCTGGCAGTTTCCTACAAAACTAAACATACTCATCTCACACAATCCAGGAATCACTGTTCTTGGCATGTACTCAAATGCTGACATCTATGTCCACATGAAAACCTGAACATGGAAACTTACGGGAACTTTATTTATAACTGCCAAAACTTGGACGCATTCAAGATGTCCTTTAGAAAGTGAATGGATAAATACACTGTGGTATAAACAGACAATGGAATATTATTCAGTGCTAAAAATGAGTTACCAATTCATGAAAAGACATGGAAGAAACTTAAACACATACTACTAAGTGAACTAAGCCAGTCTGAAAGGGCTGCCTACACACTGGATGATCCCTCCCAACTATCTGAATTCTGGAAAAGGCAAAACCATGGAGACATAAAAAAAATCAGTCGTTGACAGTATTGCAGGGAGGCAGAACACAGAGGGTTTTTAGGGTAGTGAAAACACCCTGTATGATACTACAATGGTGGATACATATCATTATATATTCATCTAAACACACAGAATGTGTAATACCAGGAATAACCCCTCATGTAAACTATGAACTCTGGATGATAAAGATGTGTCCATGTACCTAAATAGACATTTCTCCAAATGAGATATTCGGATGGCCAACAGGCACATGAAAAGATGCTCAATATCACTAATTATTAGAGAAATGCAAATCAAAAATACAATGAGGTAGCACCTCACAACAGTCAGAATGGCCATCATTAAAAAGTCGACAGGGCTTCCCTGGTGGCACAGTGGTTAAGAACCCACCTGCCAATGCAGGGGACACGGGTTCAATCCCTGGTCCGGGAAGATCCTACATGCCGCAGAGCAACTGAGCCCGTGCGCCCCAACTACTGAGTCCGCACCCTGCAACTACTGAAGCCTGCCAGCCTAGAGCCTGAGCTCCGCAGCAAGAGAAGCCACTGCACTGAGAAGCCTGCGCATCACAACGAAGAGCAGCCCCTGCTCATCACAACTAGAGAAAGCCCGGGCCCAGCAACAAAGACCCAATGCAGCCAATAAAGAAAGAAAGAAAGAAAGAAAGAAAGAAAGAAAGAAAGAAAGAAAGAAAGAAAGAAAGAAAGAAAGAAAGAAAGAAAGAAAAGAAGAAAGAAAGAAAGAAAGAAAGAAAGAAAGAAAGAAAGAAATTTTAAAAATGGTGTTCTTCAAGGTTTAAAAAAAAAGAAAAAAAAGGCTACAAATAAGAAATGCTGGAGAGGGCCTGGAGAAAAGGGAACCCTCCTACACTGGTGGTAGGAATGTAAATTGGTGCAGCTATTTTAGAAAACAGTATGGAGGTTTCTTAAAAAAACTAAAAATCGAGTTGCCATGTGACCCAGCAATCCCAGTCTGGGGCCTCTATCCAGAAAAAACTGCAATTTGAAAAGATACACGCACCCCAATGTTCACAGCAGCACTATCTACAGTAGCCAAGACATGCGAGCAACCTAATGTCCATCTACAGAGGAGCAGATAAAGATCTGCTACACGTATACAATAGAATACCTACTGGGCCGTGATAAAGAATGAAATAATGCCATTGGAAGCAACATGGATGGACCTGGAGATTATCATACTAAGTGAAATAAGTCAGGAAGAGGAAGACAAACACCATATGATGTTACTTACGTGTGGCATCTAAAATATGATACAAATGAACCTATTCACAAAACAGAGACAGACTCATAGACATAGAAAACAAATTTGTGGTTACCAAAGGGGAAAGTGGGTGGGGAAGAGATAACTCAGGAGTTTGGGATTAGCAGATACAAACTACTATATATGAAATAGATAAACAACAAGGTCTTACTGTATAACACAGGGAACCATATTCAATCTCCTGTAATAGAGTGGGAAGATAAGGGGTAGGGAAATAAAAGGAAATACAAAGGCCTCCAGGAATTTTGTAAAAGTATAAAGGAAGTCATAATCCTACACTTGTTCATTGATCCTGAGTTCATAATGATATAATGGTAATTAATATTTTATTTAAATATTAATGAAGGGGGCAGAGTCAAGATGACAGCCTGGGAAGACGCAGAGATCACATCTCCCCACAAATAGATCAGTTGCCAGATGCCAGCGGGGGATCTGAGACCCAAGCAGACTGCGGGAACCCCGCAGCAACCAGGTAGGACCTGGGGCAAGTCAGGGGGGCGGGGAAGGGGAAGCCACACTGGACCAGCGCCCCTGGGGGGTGGCTGGGGGAGGTCTGGAGGGACCGTTGAGGGCTGGGGAGATCAGGAAACTGCAACTGGGTTTCTCCCACCCAGGAGGCCAGGAGGCCTGCTGAGCTCCCCAGCTTGAGGGCCTGCTGGGCCCCCCAGCAGGGTCCTCCACCCTCCAAGGCCCCCGCTGGGCTGCCTGGGTCCTGGGGGTGTGCGAAGGAGGGAGGAGGGGTGAGGAGGTGGAGAGGTGGACAGTTGGTGTGGGGGCCTTGAGATTGGGGGATGGGGAGGCGAGAGGGCACTTTGCCTGCCCTCCTTGCCAGGGAGGCCAACTGGGCTCCCAGGCTTGGTCCTTTACGCTCCAGGCCCCCCTCCGGCATGAGGATCCTGGGGGGGTGGGGGGGTGGGGAGGCAGACAGTGGGGGTGGGAAGGGATCTCTCCAGGTCAGAAGAATAGGGGAGGGTATTTCTTCTGGGCGGGTCCTCCACCTTCCAAGGCTCCTCCAGGCCGTGGATCCTAGAAGTACAGGAGGGAAGCGGTGGGGGGAAAAGAAGAGCGACAGAAGAGGGGAGGGATGCTCTGGGATCAGAGGATCAGGGGAGGAGTGGAAGGCATTTCCGCTGCCCACTGGCCCAAGAAGCCTGCTGGGCTCCTGAGTCTGGTCCCTCGGTCTCTCTGGCTGAGTGGGTCGTACAAGCCTGGGAGGGAGGGAGGAGAGGAGAAGAGGAAGAGAGGCAGACAGCAGTGGGGGGGACCTTGCAGGACCAGAGGATCAGGGGTGGACACTGCGGGAAATCTCCCTACCCACTTGGCACCGGGAGGCCTGTTGCGCCCCCAGGCCTGGTCTTCGGTCCTCCAGGGGCCCTTCTTGGTCTCACTGGTCCTAGGGGTGTAGAAGGAAAGCAGGGAAGAAGAGGAGAGGCAGGCAGGGGAGGGGGCCTTCTGGGATTGGAGGATCAAGGGAGGCGGAGAAGGTATTTCCCCTGCCTACTAGCTCTGGGAAGCCTGCTAGGCTCACAGACCTGGTCTTTCACACTCCAGGCCCCCTCCAGCTGCTTGGGACCGAGGAGAGTGGGGGTGGGGGAGAGGAAGAGAGGCAGACAGGAACCTTAGGAGACTGGGAGATCTGGGGAAGTGCCACAGGCGTTACCCTAGCCCAGTTGGCCCTGAGAAGCCTGTTGGGCATCAGAGTCTGGTCTCCTGCCTTTCACTGCCCCCTGCAGCTGTGAGGGTCCTAGGGGAATAGAAGAGAGGGGGCGAGGAAGAAGAGAACCCAAGGGGGAGCGACCCTCCAAGATTGGAGAACTAGGGGAGGTGCCTAGCATTTCTCCCACCAACTCGGGCCCAGGGAGCCCACTGGGTACCTTGACCTGGTCCTTTGCCCGCAGGACCAGAGGCATTCCTGGGCTCCTCTGCCTCATTGGGCCTAAGCCCCATTCCCCACCACCCCCAAGGCCTTTTCGAAGTGTAGGCCCTGCCCCCTGCCTAAATCCCCCCACCCCCGCCATCCCTTGTCTAAGCCCCACCCCCACAGCCAAGGCCTTTTCTGGCTTTTTGTTTTCTTTTTTTTTCTTTCCACCTCCTCACTTAGGCTATTGCAGTTGTTTTACCTTCCAGCTGTTGCTCCATTTTTTTTTAAATTTTTTCTAACACATCTGTTAGTTTCCTATTATCGTATTTTTTATCTTGCTATTGTTCTGCTGTTCTCCTACCTTTTTTTTTAAATTTTTTTCAATTTCCTGCTCCACATGGCTTGTGGGATCTTGATTCACAAGCCCAGGGTCAGGTCTGAGCTCCTGAGGTGGGAGCTCTGAGTCCAAAACATTGGACTAGCAGGGAAACCCAGTTTGCAGGGAATATTCATCTGAGTGAGGTCTCCCAGAGGTTCTCAACTCAACACGAAGACCCAGCTATACTCAACAGCCTACAAACTCCAGTGCTTGAAACCTCAGACCAAACACCCAGTGGGAGAGGAACACAATCCCACCCATCCAAAGTGGGGGAAAAATGAGGTGACCGAAACATATGTCACAGATGAAGGAACAAGGTAAAAATACACAAGACCAAATAAATGAAGAGGAAATAGGAAAATTGCCTGGAAAAGAATTCAGAGTAATGATAGTAAAGATGATCCAAAATCTTGATAACAAAATAGAGAAAATACAAGAAACAGTTCATAAGGACTCAGAAGAACTAAAGAACAAACAAACAGTAATAGATAACCAAATAACCGCAATTAAAAATACTCTAGATGCTACAAACAGCAGAATAACTGAGGCAGAAGAATGAATAAGTGAGTTGGAAGATAGAAAGGGGGAAGTAACTGCCACAGAGCAGGAAAAAGAAAAAAGAATAAAAAGAATGGAAGACAGTCTCCGAGACCTTGGTGACAACATTAAGCCCACCAACATTCGAATCATAGGCATCCCAGAAGAAAAACAAAGAAATGGTCTGAGAAAATATTTGAAGAGGTTATAGTGGAAAACTTCCCCAACATGGGAAAGGAAATAATTCATCAAGTCCAAGAAGTGCAGAGAGTCCCATATAGAATAAACCCAAGGAGAAATACACTCAGGCACATATTAATCAAACTAATGAAAATTAAACACAAAGAAAAAATATTAAAAGCAGCAAGAGAAAAGCAACAAATAACATATAAGGGAGAACGCAAAAGGATAACAGCTTATGTTCCTGCAGAAACTCTGCAGGCCAGAAGGGAGTGGCAGGATATATTGAAAGTCCTGAGAGAGAAAAACCTACAGGCAAGAATACTCTACCCAGCAAGAATCTCATTCAGATTCCATGGAGAAATCAAAACCTTTACAGACAAGCAACAGCTAAGAGAATTCAGCACCACCAAACCAGCCTTACAACAATTGCTAAAGGAGCTTTTCTAAGCAGGAAATACAAGAGAAGGAACAGATCTACAAAAACAAACCCAAAACAATGAACAAAATGGGAACAGGAACATACATGTCAATAATCACATTAATTGTACATGGATTAAATGCTCCAACCAAAAGACATAAACTGGCTGAATGGATACAAAAACAAGACCCTTACATATGCTGCCTACAAGAAACCCACTTCAGACCAAGGGACATATATAGACTGAAAGTAAAGGGATGGAAAAAGATATTCCATGCAAATGGAAGTCAAAAGAAAGCTGGAGTAGCAATACTCATATCAGACACATTAGACTTTACAGTAAAGACTATTACAAGAGACAAGGAAGGACACTACATAATGATCAAGGGATCCATCCAAGAAGAACATAGAACAACTGTAAACATCTATGCACCCAACATAGGAGCACCTCAATACATAAGGCAAATGCTAACAGCCATAAAAGGGGAAATCGACAGTAACAGAATAATAGGAGGAGACTTGAACACCCCACTTACATCAATGGACAGATCATCCAAACAGAAAATAAATAAGGACATGCAACCTTTAAATGACACATTAGGCCATCTCGACTTAATGAATATTTATAGGACATTCCATCCCAAAACTACAGAATACACTTTCTTCTCAAGTGCACATGGAAAATTTTCTAGGGTACATCACATCTTGGGTCACAAATCAAGCCTCAGTAAATTCAAAAAAATTGAAATCGTATCAAGCATTTTCTCTGACCACAATGACATGAGACTACATATCAATTACAGGAAAAAAACTGTAAAAAATACAAACACATGGCGACTAAACAATGTGCTATTAAACAACCAAGAAATCACTAAAGAAATCAAAGAGGAAATCAAAAACTACCTAGAAACAAATGGCAATGAAAACACAACAACCCAATATCTATGGGATGCAGCAAAAGCAGTTCTAAGAGGGAAGTTTATAGCAATAAAGTCCTACCTCAAGAAACAAGAAAAATATCAAAGAAACAACCTAACCTTAACACCTAAAACAATTACAGAAAGAACACAAAAACCCCAAAGTGAGCAGAAGGAAAGAAATAAGAAAGATCATATCAGAAATAAATGCAGAAGAAATGAAGGAAACAACATCAAAGATCAATAAAACTAAAAGCTGGTTCTTTGAGAAGATAACAAAATTGATAAACCATTAGCCAGACTCATCAGGAAAAAAAGGGAGAAGATTCAACATAGTTTTAGAAGTCTGAGCCACAGCAATCAGAGAAGACAAAGAAATAAAAGGAATCCAAATTGGAAAAGAAGAAGTCAAATTGTCACTCTTTGCAGATGACATGATATTATATATAGAAAACCCTAAAGATGCTACCAGAAAAGTGCTAGCACTGATAGATGAATTTAGTAAAGTAGCAGGATACAAAATTAATGCACAGAAATCTCTTGCATTCCTATACACTAACAACGAAAGAGCAGAAAGAGAAATTAAGGAAACTCTCCCATTTACCATTGCAACCAAAAGAATAAAATACCTAGGAATAAATCTGCCTAAGGAGGCAAAAGATCTGTATGCAGAAAACTATAAGACACTGATGAAAGAAATCAAAGACGACACAAACAGATGGAGGGACATACCATGTTCTTGGATTGGAAGAATCAATATTGTGAAAATGACTATCTTACCCAAAACAATTTACAGATTCAATGCAATCCCGATCAAATTACCAACGGCCTTTTTCACAGAACTAGAACAAGAAATCTTACGATTTGTGTGGAAACACAAAAGACCCCGAATAGCCAAAGCAATCTTGAGAAGGAAAGACGGAGTTGGTGGAATTAGGCTTCCTGACTTCAAACTATACTACAAGGCCACCATGATCAAGACAGTGTGGTACTGGCACAAAAATAGAAAGTGAGATCAATAGAACAGAATAAAGAACTCAGAGGTAAACCCAAGCATATATGGGCAGCTTATCTTTGACAAAGGAGGCACGAATATACAATGGAAAAAAGACAGCCTCTTCAATAAGTGGTGCTGGGAAAATTGGACAGCAACATGTAAAAGAATGAAATTAGAACACTTCCTAACACCAGACACAAAAATAAACTCCAAATGGATTCAAGACCTACATGGAAGGCCAGACACTATCAAACTCCTAGAGGAAAACATAGGCAGAACACGCTATGACATCCATCAAAGCAAGATCCTTTCTGACCCACCTCCTAGAATCACGGAAATAAAATCAAGAATAAACCAATGGGACCTCATAAAACTTAAAAGCTTTGGCACAGCGAAAGAAACCATAAACAAGACTAAAAGGCAACCCTCAGAATGGGAAAAAATAGTTGCCTATGAAACAACGGACAAAGGATTAACCTCCAAAATATACAAGCAGCTCATGCAGCTTCATACCAAAAAAGCAAATAACCCAATCCACAAATGGGCGGAAGATCTAAATAGACATTTCTCCAAAGAAGACAAACAGATGGCCAACAAACACATGAAAAGATGCTCAACATCACTAATCATTAGAGAAATGCAAGTCAAAGCCACAATGAGGTGTCACCTCACACCGTTCAGAATGGCCATCATCACAAAATCTGGAAACCACAAATGTTGGAGAGGGTGTGGAGAAAAGGGAACTCTCCTGCACTGTTGGTGGGATTGTAAGTTGGTACAACCACTATGGAAAACAATTTGCAGGTTCCTTAAAAAACTACAACTAGAACTACCATATGATCCAGTAATCCCACTCCTGAGCATATACCCAAAGAAAACCATAATCCCAAAAGAAACATGTACCATAATGTTTATTGCAGCACTATTTACAATAGCCAGGACATGGAAGCAACCTAAATGCCCATCAACAAATGAATGGATAAAGAAGATGTGGCATATATATGCAATGGAATATTACTCAGCTATAAAAAGGGATGAGATGGAGCTCTATGTAATGAGGTGGATAGACCTAGAGTCTGTCATACAGAGTGAAGTAAGTCAGAAAGAGAAAGACAAATATTGTATGCTAACTCACATATACGGAATCTAAAAATGGTACTGATGATCTCAGTGACAAGAACAAGGACGCAGGTGCAGAGAATGGACTGGAGAACTCGAGGTTTGGGAGGGGCCGGGGGGTGAAGGGGAAGCTGAGACGAAGCAAGAGAGTAGCACAGACATATATATGCTACCAACTGTAAAGTAGATAGTCAGTGGGAAGCTGTTGTATAACAAAGGGAGTTCAACTCGAGGATGGAAGATGCCTTAGAGGACTGGGACAGGGAGGGTGGGGGGGACTCGAGGGAGGGTGGGGGAGGGAGTCAAGGGAGGGAGGGAATACGGGGATATGTGTATAAAAACAGATGATTGAACTTGGTATACCTCCCAAAAATAATAAATAAATAAATAAAATTTAAAAAAAAAGAAAAGATGACTAGCTACAAATTTCAATATAAATTATTAAATAAACAAAGAAAGTGAAGTGACTGATAAGGTGGTCAGGATAGGCTTCGTAAGAGCAGGAAGGATTAAAAAATAGACATGCATGAACCCACTGAAATAAAGTAGTTGTACAGGTTTGGAGCAACTAGCAACAGACTTTTAAGTAAAGAAAAGCAAGTCTGAGGACTGACTCCACCTGACTTCAAAACTTACTATAAAGCCGCAGTGATCAAGACAGTATGATATTCATAAAAGAATAAAAAAACAAATCTATGAAACAGAATACAGAGCCTAGAAATACTTACACAAACATAGACAATTAATCTTTGACAAAGGCAGCAAAGGACAGTAGAACAAGGATAGTCTTTTCAACAAATGATGCTGGAATAATTGGACATCCACACGTGAAAAAAAAAAATGAATCTAGACACAGACTTTACACCTTCCGCAAACATTAACTCAAATGGATCACACTAAAATGCAAAACCACAGAACTCCCAGAAGATAACACAGAAGAAAATCTAGGTGACAAGTATGATGATGATATTTTAAATACAACACCAAAGTACAATCCATGAAAGAAAGAATTGGTAAACTGGACTTCATGACAATTAAAAACTTCTGCTCTGCAAAAGACAATGTCAAGAGAAGGGAAAGACAAGCCACAGGTTACGAGAAAATATCTGCAAAAGGCATATCTGATAAAGGACTATCATTCAACATTTACAAAGAATTCTTAAAACAGCAATAAGAAAATGGAGAATCTAATTTTTAAAAATGGGCCAAAGGTCTTAACAGACACCTCACTAAAGAAGATATACACATGGCAAGTAAGCATATGAAAAGGTGTTCAATATCACATGTCATTAGGGAATTGAGATTTTTTTATAAATTTATTTATTTACTTATTTATTCTTGGCTGCATTGGGTCTTCGTTGCTGCGAGGGCTTTCTCTAGCTGTAGCAAGGGTGGGCTACTCTTTGTTGTGGTGCCCAGGCTTCTTATTTCAGTGGCTTCTCTTGTTGCAGAGCACTGGCCCTAGGTGCTTCAGTACTTGCGGCACATGGGCTCAGTAGTTGTGGCTGGCGGGCTCTAGAGTGCAGGCTCAGTAGTTGTGGCACATGGGCTTAGTTGCCCCGTGGCATGTGGGATCTTCCTGGACCAGGGATCAAACCCATGTCCCTTGCATTGGCAGGCAGACTCTTAACCACTGTGCCACCAGGGAAGTCCCAGGAATTGAGAATTAAAACAATGAGATACCACCACACACCTTTTAGGATGGCCAAAATCCAAAACACTGACAACAGCAAATACTGGAGAGGATGCAAAGCAACACAAATTCATACACTACTAGTGGGAATGCAAAATGAGGCAGCCACTTTGGAAGACCGTCTGGCAGTTTCCTACAAAACTAAACATACTCATCTCACACAATCCAGGAATCACTGTTCTTGGCATGTACTCAAATGCTGACATCTATGTCCACATGAAAACCTGAACATGGAAACTTACGGGAACTTTATTTATAACTGCCAAAACTTGGACGCATTCAAGATGTCCTTTAGAAAGTGAATGGATAAATACACTGTGGTATAAACAGACAATGGAATATTATTCAGTGCTAAAAATGAGTTACCAATTCATGAAAAGACATGGAAGAAACTTAAACACATACTACTAAGTGAACTAAGCCAGTCTGAAAGGGCTGCCTACACACTGGATGATCCCTCCCAACTATCTGAATTCTGGAAAAGGCAAAACCATGGAGACATAAAAAAAATCAGTCGTTGACAGTATTGCAGGGAGGCAGAACACAGAGGGTTTTTAGGGTAGTGAAAACACCCTGTATGATACTACAATGGTGGATACATATCATTATATATTCATCTAAACACACAGAATGTGTAATACCAGGAATAACCCCTCATGTGAACTATGAACTCTGGATGATAAAGATGTGTCCATGTACCTAAATAGACATTTCTCCAAATGAGATATTCGGATGGCCAACAGGCACATGAAAAGATGCTCAATATCACTAATTATTAGAGAAATGCAAATCAAAAATACAATGAGGTAGCACCTCACAACAGTCAGAATGGCCATCATTAAAAAGTCGACAGGGCTTCCCTGGTGGCGCAGGGGTTAAGAACCCACCTGCCAATGCAGGGGACACGGGTTCAATCCCTGGTCCGGGAAGATCCTACATGCCGCAGAGCAACTGAGCCCGTGCGCCCCAACTACTGAGTCCACACCCTGCAACTACTGAAGCCTGCCAGCCTAGAGCCTGAGCTCCGCAGCAAGAGAAGCCACTGCACTGAGAAGCCTGCGTGTCACAACGAAGAGCAGCCCCTGCTCATCACAACTAGAGAAAGCCCGGGCCCAGCAACAAAGACCCAATGCAGCCAATAAAGAAAGAAAGAAAGAAAGAAAGAAAGAAAGAAAGAAAGAAAGAAAGAAAGAAAGAGAGAAAGAAATTTTAAAAATGGTGTTCTTCAAGGTTTAAAAAAAAAGAAAAAAAAGGCTACAAATAAGAAATGCTGGAGAGGGCCTGGAGAAAAGGGAACCCTCCTACACTGGTGGTAGGAATGTAAATTGGTGCAGCTATTTTAGAAAACAGTATGGAGGTTTCTTAAAAAAACTAAAAATCGAGTTGCCATGTGACCCAGCAATCCCAGTCTGGGGCCTCTATCCAGAAAAAACTGCAATTTGAAAAGATACACGCACCCCAATGTTCACAGCAGCACTATCTACAGTAGCCAAGACATGCGAGCAACCTAATGTCCATCTACAGAGGAGCAGATAAAGATCTGCTACACGTATACAATAGAATACTTACTGGGCCGTGATAAAGAATGAAATAATGCCATTGGAAGCAACATGGATGGACCTGGAGATTATCATACTAAGTGAAATAAGTCAGGAAGAGGAAGACAAACACCATATGATGTTACTTACGTGTGGCATCTAAAATATGATACAAATGAACCTATTCACAAAACAGAGACAGACTCATAGACATAGAAAACAAATTTGTGGTTACCGAAGGGGAAAGTGGGTGGGGAAGAGATAACTCAGGAGTTTGGGATTAGCAGATACAAACTACTATATATGAAATAGATAAACAACAAGGTCTTACTGTATAACACAGGGAACCATATTCAATCTCCTGTAATAGAGTGGGAAGATAAGGGGTAGGGAAATAAAAGGAAATACAAAGGCCTCCAGGAATTTTGTAAAAGTATAAAGGAAGTCATAATCCTACACTTGTTCATTGATCCTGAGTTCATAATGATATAATGGTAATTAATATTTTATTTAAATATTAATGAAGGGGGCAGAGTCAAGATGACAGCCTGGGAAGACGCAGAGATCACATCTCCCCACAAATAGATCAGTTGCCAGATGCCAGCGGGGGACCTGAGACCCAAGCAGACTGCGGGAACCCCGCAGCAACCAGGTAGGACCTGGGGCAAGTCAGGGGGGCAGGGAAGGGGAAGCCACACTGGACCAGCGCCCCTGGGGGGTGGCTGGGGGAGGTCTGGAGGGACCGTTGAGGGCTGGGGAGATCAGGAAACTGCAACTGGGTTTCTCCCACCCAGGAGGCCAGGAGGCCTGCTGAGCTCCCCAGCTTGAGGGCCTGCTGGGCCCCCCAGCAGGGTCCTCCACCCTCCAAGGCCCCCGCTGGGCTGCCTGGGTCCTGGGGGTGTGCGAAGGAGGGAGGAGGGGTGAGGAGGTGGAGAGGCGGACAGTTGGTGTGGGGGCCTTGAGATTGGGGGATGGGGAGGCGAGAGGGCACTTTGCCTGCCCTCCTTGCCAGGGAGGCCGACTGGGCTCCCAGGCTTGGTCCTTTACGCTCCAGGCCCCCCTCCGGCACGAGGATCCTGGGGGGGTGGGGGGGTGGGGAGGCAGACAGTGGGGGTGGGAAGGGATCTCTCCAGGTCAGAAGAATAGGGGAGGCACCGCTGGGTATTTCTTCTGGGCGGGTCCTCCACCTTCCAAGGCTCCTCCAGGCCGTGGATCCTAGAAGTACAGGAGGGAAGCGGTGGGGGGAAAAGAAGAGCGACAGAAGAGGGGAGGGATGCTCTGGGATCAGAGGATCAGGGGAGGAGTGGAAGGCATTTCCGCTGCCCACTGGCCCAAGAAGCCTGCTGGGCTCCTGAGTCTGGTCCCTCGGTCTCTCTGGCTGAGTGGGTCGTACAAGCCTGGGAGGGAGGGAGGAGAGGAGAAGAGGAAGAGAGGCAGACAGCAGTGGGGGGGACCTTGCAGGACCAGAGGATCAGGGGTGGACACTGCGGGAAATCTCCCTACCCACTTGGCACCGGGAGGCCTGTTGCGCCCCCAGGCCTGGTCTTCGGTCCTCCAGGGGCCCTTCTTGGTCTCACTGGTCCTAGGGGTGTAGAAGGAAAGCAGGGAAGAAGAGGAGAGGCAGGCAGGGGAGGGGGCCTTCTGGGATTGGAGGATCAAGGGAGGCGGAGAAGGTATTTCCCCTGCCTACTAGCTCTGGGAAGCCTGCTAGGCTCACAGACCTGGTCTTTCACACTCCAGGCCCCCTCCAGCTGCTTGGGACCGAGGAGAGTGGGGGTGGGGGAGAGGAAGAGAGGCAGACAGGAACCTTAGGAGACTGGGAGATCTGGGGAAGTGCCACAGGCGTTACCCTAGCCCAGTTGGCCCTGAGAAGCCTGTTGGGCATCAGAGTCTGGTCTCCTGCCTTTCACTGCCCCCTGCAGCTGTGAGGGTCCTAGGGGAATAGAAGAGAGGGGGCGAGGAAGAAGAGAACCCAAGGGGGAGCGACCCTCCAAGATTGGAGAACTAGGGGAGGTGCCTAGCATTTCTCCCACCAACTCGGGCCCAGGGAGCCCACTGGGTACCTTGACCTGGTCCTTTGCCCGCAGGACCAGAGGCATTCCTGGGCTCCTCTGCCTCATTGGGCCTAAGCCCCATTCCCCACCACCCCCAAGGCCTTTTCGAAGTGTAGGCCCTGCCCCCTGCCTAAATCCCCCCACCCCCGCCATCCCTTGTCTAAGCCCCACCCCCACAGCCAAGGCCTTTTCTGGCTTTTTGTTTTCTTTTTTTTTCTTTCCACCTCCTCACTTAGGCTATTGCAGTTGTTTTACCTTCCAGCTGTTGCTCCATTTTTTTTAAATTTTTTCTAACACATCTGTTAGTTTCCTATTATCGTATTTTTTATCTTGCTATTGTTCTGCTGTTCTCCTACCTTTTTTTTTAAATTTTTTTCAATTTCCTGCTCCACATGGCTTGTGGGATCTTGATTCACAAGCCCAGGGTCAGGTCTGAGCTCCTGAGGTGGGAGCTCTGAGTCCAAAACATTGGACTAGCAGGGAAACCCAGTTTGCAGGGAATATTCATCTGAGTGAGGTCTCCCAGAGGTTCTCAACTCAACACGAAGACCCAGCTATACTCAACAGCCTACAAACTCCAGTGCTTGAAACCTCAGACCAAACACCCAGTGGGAGAGGAACACAATCCCACCCATCCAAAGTGGGGGAAAAATGAGGTGACCGAAACATATGTCACAGATGAAGGAACAAGGTAAAAATACACAAGACCAAATAAATGAAGAGGAAATAGGAAAATTGCCTGGAAAAGAATTCAGAGTAATGATAGTAAAGATGATCCAAAATCTTGATAACAAAATAGAGAAAATACAAGAAACAGTTCATAAGGACTCAGAAGAACTAAAGAACAAACAAACAGTAATAGATAACCAAATAACCGCAATTAAAAATACTCTAGATGCTACAAACAGCAGAATAACTGAGGCAGAAGAATGAATAAGTGAGTTGGAAGATAGAAAGGGGGAAGTAACTGCCACAGAGCAGGAAAAAGAAAAAAGAATAAAAAGAATGGAAGACAGTCTCCGAGACCTTGGTGACAACATTAAGCCCACCAACATTCGAATCATAGGCATCCCAGAAGAAAAACAAAGAAATGGTCTGAGAAAATATTTGAAGAGGTTATAGTGGAAAACTTCCCCAACATGGGAAAGGAAATAATTCATCAAGTCCAAGAAGTGCAGAGAGTCCCATATAGAATAAACCCAAGGAGAAATACACTCAGGCACATATTAATCAAACTAATGAAAATTAAACACAAAGAAAAAATATTAAAAGCAGCAAGAGAAAAGCAACAAATAACATATAAGGGAGAACGCAAAAGGATAACAGCTTATGTTTCTGCAGAAACTCTGCAGGCCAGAAGGGAGTGGCAGGATATATTGAAAGTCCTGAGAGAGAAAAACCTACAGGCAAGAATACTCTACCCAGCAAGAATCTCATTCAGATTCCATGGAGAAATCAAAAGCTTTACAGACAAGCAACAGCTAAGAGAATTCAGCACCACCAAACCAGCCTTACAACAATTGCTAAAGGAGCTTTTCTAAGCAGGAAATACAAGAGAAGGAACAGATCTACAAAAACAAACCCAAAACAATGAACAAAATGGGAACAGGAACATACATGTCAATAATCACATTAATTGTACATGGATTAAATGCTCCAACCAAAAGACATAAACTGGCTGAATGGATACAAAAACAAGACCCTTACATATGCTGCCTACAAGAAACCCACTTCAGACCAAGGGACATATATAGACTGAAAGTAAAGGGATGGAAAAAGATATTCCATGCAAATGGAAGTCAAAAGAAAGCTGGAATAGCAATACTCATATCAGACACATTAGACTTTACAGTAAAGACTATTACAAGAGACAAGGAAGGACACTACATAATGATCAAGGGATCCATCCAAGAAGAACATAGAACAACTGTAAACATCTATGCACCCAACATAGGAGCACCTCAATACATAAGGCAAATGCTAACAGCCATAAAAGGGGAAATCGACAGTAACAGAATAATAGGAGGAGACTTGAACACCCCACTTACATCAATGGACAGATCATCCAAACAGAAAATAAATAAGGACATGCAACCTTTAAATGACACATTAGGCCATCTCGACTTAATGAATATTTATAGGACATTCCATCCCAAAACTACAGAATACACTTTCTTCTCAAGTGCACATGGAAAATTTTCTAGGGTACATCACATCTTGGGTCACAAATCAAGCCTCAGTAAATTCAAAAAAATTGAAATCGTATCAAGCATTTTCTCTGACCACAATGACATGAGACTACATATCAATTACAGGAAAAAAACTGTAAAAAATACAAACACATGGCGACTAAACAATATGCTATTAAACAACCAAGAAATCACTAAAGAAATCAAAGAGGAAATCAAAAACTACCTAGAAACAAATGACAATGAAAACACAACAACCCAAAACCTATGGGATGCAGCAAAAGCAGTTCTAAGAGGGAAGTTTATAGCAATAAAGTCCTACCTCAAGAAACAAGAAAAATATCAAAGAAACAACCTAACCTTAACACCTAAAACAATTACAGAAAGAACACAAAAACCCCAAAGTGAGCAGAGGGAAAGAAATCAGAAAGATCATATCAGAAATAAATGCAGAAGAAATGAAGGAAACAACATCAAAGATCAATAAAACTAAAAGCTGGTTCTTTGAGAAGATAACAAAATTGATAAACCATTAGCCAGACTCATCAGGAAAAAAAGGGAGAAGATTCAACATAGTTTTAGAAGTCTGAGCCACAGCAATCAGAGAAGACAAAGAAATAAAAGGAATCCAAATTGGAAAAGAAGAAGTCAAATTGTCACTCTTTGCAGATGACATGATGTTATATATAGAAAACCCTAAAGATGCTACCAGAAAAGTGCTAGCACTGATAGATGAATTTAGTAAAGTAGCAGGATACAAAATTAATGCACAGAAATCTCTTGCATTCCTATACACTAACAACGAAAGAGCAGAAAGAGAAATTAAGGAAACTCTCCCATTTACCATTGCAACCAAAAGAATAAAATACCTAGGAATAAATCTGCCTAAGGAGGCAAAAGATCTGTATGCAGAAAACTATAAGACACTGATGAAAGAAATCAAAGACGACACAAACAGATGGAGGGACATACCATGTTCTTGGATTGGAATAATCAATATTGTGAAAATGACTATCTTACCCAAAACAATTTACAGATTCAACGCAATCCCGATCAAATTACCAACGGCCTTTTTCACAGAACTAGAACAAGAAATCTTACGATTTGTGTGGAAACACAAAAGACCCCGAATAGCCAAAGCAATCTTGAGAAGGAAAGACGGAGTTGGTGGAATTAGGCTTCCTGACTTCAAACTATACTACAAGGCCACCATGATCAAGACAGTGTGGTACTGGCACAAAAATAGAAAGTGAGATCAATAGAACAGAATAAAGAACTCAGAGGTAAACCCAAGCATATATGGGCAGCTTATCTTTGACAAAGGAGGCACGAATATACAATGGAAAAAAGACAGCCTCTTCAATAAGTGGTGCTGGGAAAATTGGACAGCAACATGTAAAAGAATGAAATTAGAACACTTCCTAACACCAGACACAAAAATAAACTCCAAATGGATTCAAGACCTACATGGAAGGCCAGACACTATCAAACTCCTAGAGGAAAACATAGGCAGAACACGCTATGACATCCATCAAAGCAAGATCCTTTCTGACCCACCTCCTAGAATCACGGAAATAAAATCAAGAATAAACCAATGGGACCTCATAAAACTTAAAAGCTTTGGCACAGCGAAAGAAACCATAAACAAGACTAAAAGGCAACCCTCAGAATGGGAAAAAATAGTTGCCTATGAAACAACGGACAAAGGATTAACCTCCAAAATATACAAGCAGCTCATGCAGCTTCATACCAAAAAAGCAAATAACCCAATCCACAAATGGGTGGAAGACCTAAATAGACATTTCTCCAAAGAAGACAAACAGATGGCCAACAAACACATGAAAAGATGCTCAACATCACTAATCATTAGAGAAATGCAAGTCAAAGCCACAATGAGGTGTCACCTCACACCGTTCAGAATGGCCATCATCACAAAATCTGGAAACCACAAATGTTGGAGAGGGTGTGGAGAAAAGGGAACTCTCCTGCACTGTTGGTGGGATTGTAAGTTGGTACAACCACTATGGAAAACAATTTGCAGGTTCCTTAAAAAACTACAACTAGAACTACCATATGATCCAGTAATCCCACTCCTGAGCATATACCCAAAGAAAACCATAATCCCAAAAGAAACATGTACCATAATGTTTATTGCAGCACTATTTACAATAGCCAGGACATGGAAGCAACCTAAATGCCCATCAACAAATGAATGGATAAAGAAGATGTGGCATATATATACAATGGAATATTACTCAGCTATAAAAAGGGATGAGATGGAGCTCTATGTAATGAGGTGGATAGACCTAGAGTCTGTCATACAGAGTGAAGTAAGTCAGAAAGAGAAAGACAAATATTGTATGCTAACTCACATATACGGAATCTAAAAATGGTACTGATGATCTCAGTGACAAGAACAAGGACGCAGGTGCAGAGAATGGACTGGAGAACTCGAGGTTTGGGAGGGGCCGGGGGGTGAAGGGGAAGCTGAGACGAAGCAAGAGAGTAGCACAGACATATATATGCTACCAACTGTAAAGTAGATAGTCAGTGGGAAGCTGTTGTATAACAAAGGGAGTTCAACTCGAGGATGGAAGATGCCTTAGAGGACTGGGACAGGGAGGGTGGGGGGGACTCGAGGGAGGGTGGGGGAGGGAGTCAAGGGAGGGAGGGAATACGGGGATATGTGTATAAAAACAGATGATTGAACTTGGTATACCTCCCAAAAATAATAAATAAATAAATAAAATTTAAAAAAAAAGAAAAGATGACTAGCTACAAATTTCAATATAAATTATTAAATAAACAAAGAAAGTGAAGTGACTGATAAGGTGGTCAGGATAGGCTTCGTAAGAGCAGGAAGGATTAAAAAATAGACATGCATGAACCCACTGAAATAAAGTAGTTGTACAGGTTTGGAGCAACTAGCAACAGACTTTTAAGTAAAGAAAAGCAAGTCTGAGGACTGACTCCACCTGACTTCAAAACTTACTATAAAGCTGCAGTGATCAAGACAGTATGATATTCATAAAAGAATAAAAAAACAAATCTATGAAACAGAATACAGAGCCTAGAAATACTTACACAAACATAGACAATTAATCTTTGACAAAGGCAGCAAAGGACAGTAGAACAAGGATAGTCTTTTCAACAAATGATGCTGGAATAATTGGACATCCACACGCGAAAAAAAAAAAAATGAATCTACACACAGACTTTACACCTTCCGCAAACATTAACTCAAATGGATCACACTAAAATGCAAAACCACAGAACTCCCAGAAGATAACACAGAAGAAAATCTAGGTGACAAGTATGATGATGATATTTTAAATACAACACCAAAGTACAATCCATGAAAGAAATAATTGGTAAACTGGACTTCATGACAATTAAAAACTTCTGCTCTGCAAAAGACAATGTCAAGAGAAGGGAAAGACAAGCCACAGGTTACGAGAAAATATCTGCAAAAGGCATATCTGATAAAGGACTATCATTCAACATTTACAAAGAATTCTTAAAACAGCAATAAGAAAATGGAGAATCTAATTTTTAAAAATGGGCCAAAGGTCTTAACAGACACCTCACTAAAGAAGATATACACATGGCAAGTAAGCATATGAAAAGGTGTTCAATATCACATGTCATTAGGGAATTGAGATTTTTTTATAAATTTATTTATTTACTTATTTATTCTTGGCTGCATTGGGTCTTCGTTGCTGCGAGGGCTTTCTCTAGCTGTAGCAAGGGTGGGCTACTCTTTGTTGTGGTGCCCAGGCTTCTTATTTCAGTGGCTTCTCTTGTTGCAGAGCACTGGCCCTAGGTGCTTCAGTACTTGCGGCACATGGGCTCAGTAGTTGTGGCTGGCGGGCTCTAGAGTGCAGGCTCAGTGGTTGTGGCACATGGGCTTAGTTGCCCCGTGGCATGTGGGATCTTCCTGGACCAGGGATCAAACCCATGTCCCTTGCATTGGCAGGCAGACTCTTAACCACTGTGCCACCAGGGAAGTCCCAGGAATTGAGAATTAAAACAATGAGATACCACCACACACCTTTTAGGATGGCCAAAATCCAAAACACTGACAACAGCAAATACTGGAGAGGATGCAAAGCAACACAAATTCATACACTACTAGTGGGAATGCAAAATGAGGCAGCCACTTTGGAAGACCGTCTGGCAGTTTCCTACAAAACTAAACATACTCATCTCACACAATCCAGGAATCACTGTTCTTGGCATGTACTCAAATGCTGACATCTATGTCCACATGAAAACCTGAACATGGAAACTTACGGGAACTTTATTTATAACTGCCAAAACTTGGACGCATTCAAGATGTCCTTTAGAAAGTGAATGGATAAATACACTGTGGTATAAACAGACAATGGAATATTATTCAGTGCTAAAAATGAGTTACCAATTCATGAAAAGACATGGAAGAAACTTAAACACATACTACTAAGTGAACTAAGCCAGTCTGAAAGGGCTGCCTACACACTGGATGATCCCTCCCAACTATCTGAATTCTGGAAAAGGCAAAACCATGGAGACATAAAAAAAATCAGTCGTTGACAGTATTGCAGGGAGGCAGAACACAGAGGGTTTTTAGGGTAGTGAAAACACCCTGTATGATACTACAATGGTGGATACATACCATTATATATTCATCTAAACACACAGAATGTGTAATACCAGGAATAACCCCTCATGTGAACTATGAACTCTGGATGATAAAGATGTGTCCATGTACCTAAATAGACATTTCTCCAAATGAGATATTCGGATGGCCAACAGGCACATGAAAAGATGCTCAATATCACTAATTATTAGAGAAATGCAAATCAAAAATACAATGAGGTAGCACCTCACAACAGTCAGAATGGCCATCATTAAAAAGTCGACAGGGCTTCCCTGGTGGCGCAGTGGTTAAGAACCCACCTGCCAATGCAGGGGACACGGGTTCAATCCCTGGTCCGGGAAGATCCTACATGCCGCAGAGCAACTGAGCCCGTGCGCCCCAACTACTGAGTCCGCACCCTGCAACTACTGAAGCCTGCCAGCCTAGAGCCTGAGCTCCGCAGCAAGAGAAGCCACTGCACTGAGAAGCCTGCGTGTCACAACGAAGAGCAGCCCCTGCTCATCACAACTAGAGAAAGCCCGGGCCCAGCAACAAAGACCCAATGCAGCCAATAAAGAAAGAAAGAAAGAAAGAAAGAAAGAAAGAAAGAAAGAAAGAAAGAAAGAAAGAAAGAAAGAAAGAAAGAAAGAGAGAAAGAAATTTTAAAAATGGTGTTCTTCAAGGTTTAAAAAAAAAGAAAAAAAAGGCTACAAATAAGAAATGCTGGAGAGGGCCTGGAGAAAAGGGAACCCTCCTACACTGGTGGTAGGAATGTAAATTGGTGCAGCTATTTTAGAAAACAGTATGGAGGTTTCTTAAAAAAACTAAAAATCGAGTTGCCATGTGACCCAGCAATCCCAGTCTGGGGCCTCTATCCAGAAAAAACTGCAATTTGAAAAGATACACGCACCCCAATGTTCACAGCAGCACTATCTACAGTAGCCAAGACATGCGAGCAACCTAATGTCCATCTACAGAGGAGCAGATAAAGATCTGCTACACGTATACAATAGAATACTTACTGGGCCGTGATAAAGAATGAAATAATGCCATTGGAAGCAACATGGATGGACCTGGAGATTATCATACTAAGTGAAATAAGTCAGGAAGAGGAAGACAAACACCATATGATGTTACTTACGTGTGGCATCTAAAATATGATACAAATGAACCTATTCACAAAACAGAGACAGACTCATAGACATAGAAAACAAATTTGTGGTTACCAAAGGGGAAAGTGGGTGGGGAAGAGATAACTCAGGAGTTTGGGATTAGCAGATACAAACTACTATATATGAAATAGATAAACAACAAGGTCTTACTGTATAACACAGGGAACCATATTCAATCTCCTGTAATAGAGTGGGAAGATAAGGGGTAGGGAAATAAAAGGAAATACAAAGGCCTCCAGGAATTTTGTAAAAGTATAAAGGAAGTCATAATCCTACACTTGTTCATTGATCCTGAGTTCATAATGATATAATGGTAATTAATATTTTATTTAAACATTAATGAAGGGGGCAGAGTCAAGATGACAGCCTGGGAAGACGCAGAGATCACATCTCCCCACAAATAGATCAGTTGCCAGATGCCAGCGGGGGACCTGAGACCCAAGCAGACTGCGGGAACCCCGCAGCAACCAGGTAGGACCTGGGGCAAGTCAGGGGGGCGGGGAAGGGGAAGCCACACTGGACCAGCGCCCCTGGGGGGTGGCTGGGGGAGGTCTGGAGGGACCGTTGAGGGCTGGGGAGATCAGGAAACTGCAACTGGGTTTCTCCCACCCAGGAGGCCAGGAGGCCTGCTGAGCTCCCCAGCTTGAGGGCCTGCTGGGCCCCCCAGCAGGGTCCTCCACCCTCCAAGGCCCCCGCTGGGCTGCCTGGGTCCTGGGGGTGTGCGAAGGAGGGAGGAGGGGTGAGGAGGTGGAGAGGCGGACAGTTGGTGTGGGGGCCTTGAGATTGGGGGATGGGGAGGCGAGAGGGCACTTTGCCTGCCCTCCTTGCCAGGGAGGCCGACTGGGCTCCCAGGCTTGGTCCTTTACGCTCCAGGCCCCCCTCCGGCACGAGGATCCTGGGGGGGTGGGGGGGTGGGGAGGCAGACAGTGGGGGTGGGAAGGGATCTCTCCAGGTCAGAAGAATAGGGGAGGGTATTTCTTCTGGGCGGGTCCTCCACCTTCCAAGGCTCCTCCAGGCCGTGGATCCTAGAAGTACAGGAGGGAAGCGGTGGGGGGAAAAGAAGAGCGACAGAAGAGGGGAGGGATGCTCTGGGATCAGAGGATCAGGGGAGGAGTGGAAGGCATTTCCGCTGCCCACTGGCCCAAGAAGCCTGCTGGGCTCCTGAGTCTGGTCCCTCGGTCTCTCTGGCTGAGTGGGTCGTACAAGCCTGGGAGGGAGGGAGGAGAGGAGAAGAGGAAGAGAGGCAGACAGCAGTGGGGGGGACCTTGCAGGACCAGAGGATCAGGGGTGGACACTGCGGGAAATCTCCCTACCCACTTGGCACCGGGAGGCCTGTTGCGCCCCCAGGCCTGGTCTTCGGTCCTCCAGGGGCCCTTCTTGGTCTCACTGGTCCTAGGGGTGTAGAAGGAAAGCAGGGAAGAAGAGGAGAGGCAGGCAGGGGAGGGGGCCTTCTGGGATTGGAGGATCAAGGGAGGTGGAGAAGGTATTTCCCCTGCCTACTAGCTCTGGGAAGCCTGCTAGGCTCACAGACCTGGTCTTTCACACTCCAGGCCCCCTCCAGCTGCTTGGGACCGAGGAGAGTGGGGGTGGGGGAGAGGAAGAGAGGCAGACAGGAACCTTAGGAGACTGGGAGATCTGGGGAAGTGCCACAGGCGTTACCCTAGCCCAGTTGGCCCTGAGAAGCCTGTTGGGCATCAGAGTCTGGTCTCCTGCCTTTCACTGCCCCCTGCAGCTGTGAGGGTCCTAGGGGAATAGAAGAGAGGGGGCGAGGAAGAAGAGAACCCAAGGGGGAGCGACCCTCCAAGATTGGAGAACTAGGGGAGGTGCCTAGCATTTCTCCCACCAACTCGGGCCCAGGGAGCCCACTGGGTACCTTGACCTGGTCCTTTGCCCGCAGGACCAGAGGCATTCCTGGGCTCCTCTGCCTCATTGGGCCTAAGCCCCATTCCCCACCACCCCCAAGGCCTTTTCGAAGTGTAGGCCCTGCCCCCTGCCTAAATCCCCCACCCCCGCCATCCCTTGTCTAAGCCCCACCCCCACAGCCAAGGCCTTTTCTGGCTTTTTGTTTTCTTTTTTTTTCTTTCCACCTCCTCACTTAGGCTATTGCAGTTGTTTCACCTTCCAGCTGTTGCTCCATTTTTTTTAAATTTTTTCTAACACATCTGTTAGTTTCCTATTATCGTATTTTTTATCTTGCTATTGTTCTGCTGTTCTCCTACCTTTTTTTTTAATTTTTTTTCAATTTCCTGCTCCACATGGCTTGTGGGATCTTGATTCACAAGCCCAGGGTCAGGTCTGAGCTCCTGAGGTGGGAGCTCTGAGTCCAAAACATTGGACTAGCAGGGAAACCCAGTTTGCAGGGAATATTCATCTGAGTGAGGTCTCCCAGAGGTTCTCAACTCAACACGAAGACCCAGCTATACTCAACAGCCTACAAACTCCAGTGCTTGAAACCTCAGACCAAACACCCAGTGGGAGAGGAACACAATCCCACCCATCCAAAGTGGGGGAAAAATGAGGTGACCGAAACATATGTCACAGATGAAGGAACAAGGTAAAAATACACAAGACCAAATAAATGAAGAGGAAATAGGAAAATTGCCTGGAAAAGAATTCAGAGTAATGATAGTAAAGATGATCCAAAATCTTGATAACAAAATAGAGAAAATACAAGAAACAGTTCATAAGGACTCAGAAGAACTAAAGAACAAACAAACAGTAATAGATAACCAAATAACCGCAATTAAAAATACTCTAGATGCTACAAACAGCAGAATAACTGAGGCAGAAGAATGAATAAGTGAGTTGGAAGATAGAAAGGGGGAAGTAACTGCCACAGAGCAGGAAAAAGAAAAAAGAATAAAAAGAATGGAAGACAGTCTCCGAGACCTTGGTGACAACATTAAGCCCACCAACATTCGAATCATAGGCATCCCAGAAGAAAAACAAAGAAATGGTCTGAGAAAATATTTGAAGAGGTTATAGTGGAAAACTTCCCCAACATGGGAAAGGAAATAATTCATCAAGTCCAAGAAGTGCAGAGAGTCCCATATAGAATAAACCCAAGGAGAAATACACTCAGGCACATATTAATCAAACTAATGAAAATTAAACACAAAGAAAAAATATTAAAAGCAGCAAGAGAAAAGCAACAAATAACATATAAGGGAGAACGCAAAAGGATAACAGCTTATGTTTCTGCAGAAACTCTGCAGGCCAGAAGGGAGTGGCAGGATATATTGAAAGTCCTGAGAGAGAAAAACCTACAGGCAAGAATACTCTACCCAGCAAGAATCTCATTCAGATTCCATGGAGAAATCAAAAGCTTTACAGACAAGCAACAGCTAAGAGAATTCAGCACCACCAAACCAGCCTTACAACAATTGCTAAAGGAGCTTTTCTAAGCAGGAAATACAAGAGAAGGAACAGATCTACAAAAACAAACCCAAAACAATGAACAAAATGGGAACAGGAACATACATGTCAATAATCACATTAATTGTACATGGATTAAATGCTCCAACCAAAAGACATAAACTGGCTGAATGGATACAAAAACAAGACCCTTACCTATGCTGCCTACAAGAAACCCACTTCAGACCAAGGGACATATATAGACTGAAAGTAAAGGGATGGAAAAAGATATTCCATGCAAATGGAAGTCAAAAGAAAGCTGGAGTAGCAATACTCATATCAGACACATTAGACTTTACAGTAAAGACTATTACAAGAGACAAGGAAGGACACTACATAATGATCAAGGGATCCATCCAAGAAGAACATAGAACAACTGTAAACATCTATGCACCCAACATAGGAGCACCTCAATACATAAGGCAAATGCTAACAGCCATAAAAGGGGAAATCGACAGTAACAGAATAATAGGAGGAGACTTGAACACCCCACTTACATCAATGGACAGATCATCCAAACAGAAAATAAATAAGGACATGCAACCTTTAAATGACACATTAGGCCATCTCGACTTAATGAATATTTATAGGACATTCCATCCCAAAACTACAGAATACACTTTCTTCTCAAGTGCACATGGAAAATTTTCTAGGGTACATCACATCTTGGGTCACAAATCAAGCCTCAGTAAATTCAAAAAAATTGAAATCGTATCAAGCATTTTCTCTGACCACAATGACATGAGACTACATATCAATTACAGGAAAAAAACTGTAAAAAATACAAACACATGGCGACTAAACAATATGCTATTAAACAACCAAGAAATCACTAAAGAAATCAAAGAGGAAATCAAAAACTACCTAGAAACAAATGACAATGAAAACACAACAACCCAAAACCTATGGGATGCAGCAAAAGCAGTTCTAAGAGGGAAGTTTATAGCAATAAAGTCCTACCTCAAGAAACAAGAAAAATATCAAAGAAACAACCTAACCTTAACACCTAAAACAATTACAGAAAGAACACAAAAACCCCAAAGTGAGCAGAAGGAAAGAAATCAGAAAGATCATATCAGAAATAAATGCAGAAGAAATGAAGGAAACAACATCAAAGATCAATAAAACTAAAAGCTGGTTCTTTGAGAAGATAACAAAATTGATAAACCATTAGCCAGACTCATCAGGAAAAAAAGGGAGAAGATTCAACATAGTTTTAGAAGTCTGAGCCACAGCAATCAGAGAAGACAAAGAAATAAAAGGAATCCAAATTGGAAAAGAAGAAGTCAAATTGTCACTCTTTGCAGATGACATGATGTTATATATAGAAAACCTAAAGATGCTACCAGAAAAGTGCTAGCACTGATAGATGAATTTAGTAAAGTAGCAGGATACAAAATTAATGCACAGAAATCTCTTGCATTCCTATACACTAACAACGAAAGAGCAGAAAGAGAAATTAAGGAAACTCTCCCATTTACCATTGCAACCAAAAGAATAAAATACCTAGGAATAAATCTGCCTAAGGAGGCAAAAGATCTGTATGCAGAAAACTATAAGACACTGATGAAAGAAATCAAAGACGACACCAAACAGATGGAGGGACATACCATGTTCTTGGATTGGAAGAATCAATATTGTGAAAATGACTATCTTACCCAAAACAATTTACAGATTCAACGCAATCCCGATCAAATTACCAACGGCCTTTTTCACAGAACTAGAACAAGAAATCTTACGATTTGTGTGGAAACACAAAAGACCCCGAATAGCCAAAGCAATCTTGAGAAGGAAAGACGGAGTTGGTGGAATTAGGCTTCCTGACTTCAAACTATACTACAAGGCCACCATGATCAAGACAGTGTGGTACTGGCACAAAAATAGAAAGTGAGATCAATAGAACAGAATAAAGAACTCAGAGGTAAACCCAAGCATATATGGGCAGCTTATCTTTGACAAAGGAGGCACGAATATACAATGGAAAAAAGACAGCCTCTTCAATAAGTGGTGCTGGGAAAATTGGACAGCAACATGTAAAAGAATGAAATTAGAACACTTCCTAACACCAGACACAAAAATAAACTCCAAATGGATTCAAGACCTACATGGAAGGCCAGACACTATCAAACTCCTAGAGGAAAACATAGGCAGAACACGCTATGACATCCATCAAAGCAAAGATCCTTTCTGACCCACCTCCTAGAATCACGGAAATAAAATCAAGAATAAACCAATGGGACCTCATAAAACTTAAAAGCTTTGGCACAGCGAAAGAAACCATAAACAAGACTAAAAGGCAACCCTCAGAATGGGAAAAAATAGTTGCCTATGAAAACAACGGACAAAGGATTAACCTCCAAAATATACAAGCAGCTCATGCAGCTTCATACCAAAAAAGCAAATAACCCAATCCACAAATGGGTGGAAGACCTAAATAGACATTTCTCCAAAGAAGACAAACAGATGGCCAACAAACACATGAAAAGATGCTCAACATCACTAATCATTAGAGAAATGCAAGTCAAAGCCACAATGAGGTGTCACCTCACACCGTTCAGAATGGCCATCATCACAAAATCTGGAAACCACAAATGTTGGAGAGGGTGTGGAGAAAAGGGAACTCTCCTGCACTGTTGGTGGGATTGTAAGTTGGTACAACCACTATGGAAAACAATTTGCAGGTTCCTTAAAAAAACTACAACTAGAACTACCATATGATCCAGTAATCCCACTCCTGAGCATATACCCAAAGAAAACCATAATCCCAAAAGAAAACATGTACCATAATGTTTATTGCAGCACTATTTACAATAGCCAGGACATGGAAGCAACCTAAATGCCCATCAACAAATGAATGGATAAAGAAGATGTGGCATATATATACAATGGAATATTACTCAGCTATAAAAAGGGATGAGATGGAGCTCTATGTAATGAGGTGGATAGACCTAGAGTCTGTCATACAGAGTGAAGTAAGTCAGAAAGAGAAAGACAAATATTGTATGCTAACTCACATATACGGAATCTAAAAATGGTACTGATGATCTCAGTGACAAGAACAAGGACGCAGGTGCAGAGAATGGGACTGGAGAACTCGAGGTTTGGGAGGGGCCGGGGGGTGAAGGGGAAGCTGAGACGAAGCAAGAGAGTAGCACAGACATATATATGCTACCAACTGTAAAGTAGATAGTCAGTGGGAAGCTGTTGTATAACAAAGGGAGTTCAACTCGAGGATGGAAGATGCCTTAGAGGACCTGGGGACAGGGAGGGTGGGGGGGACTCGAGGGAGGGTGGGGGAGGGAGTCAAGGGAGGGAGGGAATACGGGGATATGTGTATAAAAACAGATGATTGAACTTGGTATACCTCCCAAAAATAATAAATAAATAAATAAAATTTAAAAAAAAAGAAAAGATGACTAGCTACAAATTTCAATATAAATTATTAAATAAACAAAGAAAGTGAAGTGACTGATAAGGTGGTCAGGATAGGCTTCGTAAGAGCAGGAAGGATTAAAAAATAGACATGCATGAACCCACTGAAATAAAGTAGTTGTACAGGTTTGGAGCAACTAGCAACAGACTTTTAAGTAAAGAAAAGCAAGTCTGAGGACTGACTCCACCTGACTTCAAAACTTACTATAAAGCTGCAGTGATCAAGACAGTATGATATTCATAAAAGAATAAAAAAACAAATCTATGAAACAGAATACAGAGCCTAGAAATACTTACACAAACATAGACAATTAATCTTTGACAAAGGCAGCAAAGGACAGTAGAACAAGGATAGTCTTTTCAACAAATGATGCTGGAATAATTGGACATCCACACGCGAAAAAAAAAAAAAATGAATCTAGACACAGACTTTACACCTTCCGCAAACATTAACTCAAATGGATCACACTAAAATGCAAAACCACAGAACTCCCAGAAGATAACACAGAAGAAAATCTAGGTGACAAGTATGATGATGATATTTTAAATACAACACCAAAGTACAATCCATGAAAGAAATAATTGGTAAACTGGACTTCATGACAATTAAAAACTTCTGCTCTGCAAAAGACAATGTCAAGAGAAGGGAAAGACAAGCCACAGGTTACGAGAAAATATCTGCAAAAGGCATATCTGATAAAGGGACTATCATTCAACATTTACAAAGAATTCTTAAAACAGCAATAAGAAAATGGAGAATCTAATTTTTAAAAATGGGCCAAAGGTCTTAACAGACACCTCACTAAAGAAGATATACACATGGCAAGTAAGCATATGAAAAGGTGTTCAATATCACATGTCATTAGGGAATTGAGATTTTTTTATAAATTTATTTATTTACTTATTTATTCTTGGCTGCATTGGGTCTTCGTTGCTGCGAGGGCTTTCTCTAGCTGTAGCAAGGGTGGGCTACTCTTTGTTGTGGTGCCCAGGCTTCTTATTTCAGTGGCTTCTCTTGTTGCAGAGCACTGGCCCTAGGTGCTTCAGTACTTGCGGCACATGGGCTCAGTAGTTGTGGCTGGCGGGCTCTAGAGTGCAGGCTCAGTGGTTGTGGCACATGGGCTTAGTTGCCCCGTGGCATGTGGGATCTTCCTGGACCAGGGATCAAACCATGTCCCTTGCATTGGCAGGCAGACTCTTAACCACTGTGCCACCAGGGAAGTCCCAGGAATTGAGAATTAAAACAATGAGATACCACCACACACCTTTTAGGATGGCCAAAATCCAAAACACTGACAACAGCAAATACTGGAGAGGATGCAAAGCAACACAAATTCATACACTACTAGTGGGAATGCAAAATGAGGCAGCCACTTTGGAAGACCGTCTGGCAGTTTCCTACAAAACTAAACATACTCATCTCACACAATCCAGGAATCACTGTTCTTGGCATGTACTCAAATGCTGACATCTATGTCCACATGAAAACCTGAACATGGAAACTTACGGGAACTTTATTTATAACTGCCAAAACTTGGACGCATTCAAGATGTCCTTTAGAAAGTGAATGGATAAATACACTGTGGTATAAACAGACAATGGAATATTATTCAGTGCTAAAAATGAGTTACCAATTCATGAAAAGACATGGAAGAAACTTAAACACATACTACTAAGTGAACTAAGCCAGTCTGAAAGGGCTGCCTACACACTGGATGATCCCTCCCAAACTATCTGAATTCTGGAAAAGGCAAAACCATGGAGACATAAAAAAAATCAGTCGTTGACAGTATTGCAGGGAGGCAGAACACAGAGGGTTTTTAGGGTAGTGAAAACACCCTGTATGATACTACAATGGTGGATACATATCATTATATATTCATCTAAACACACAGAATGTGTAATACCAGA
>NW_026648563.1:0-38359 GCF_030028045.1 Hippopotamus amphibius kiboko | reverse complement strand
TTCACTTAGAGAGAGAGAGAGAGAGCTCAGTGACGAAATACATAAAGAGGAGAAAGACGAGCTATCATGTGATCCAGCAGTCCCAATCCTCGGGACACACCCGGGAAAGAGAGAAACTATACCTTGAAAAGAGACATGAACCCCCATGTTCACAGCAGCACTATGTGCTATAGCCAAGACATGGAAAACGTACTGTGGAATATTACTCAGCCATCAAAAAAGAATGAAATAGTGCCATGTGCAGCAAAAAGGATGGACCTAGAGAAGATTACACTTAGTGAAGTAAGTCCAACAGCGAGGGAGAGAGATATGTGGAATCTAAACAATCATACCAATGAATCTATGTGCAAAACAGACACAGAGTCACAGACGTAGAACACAAACTGATGCTTACCCAAGGCGAAAGGGAGGAGTGGAAGAATAAGTTGGGAGCTGCGATGAACAGACACACCATACAATATAGAAAAGAGATCAAGTAACGAGGATGTAGAGAATAGCACAGGGAATAAGAGTCAGTATCTTCTGGTACCCCATTATGGAAATAAACCTGAAAATACATCATCTATGGAAAATAGTATCTCCCTGCTGTGCACCTGAAACTAACACACTACTGTCAATCAACTATACTTCCACTACTGCAGCTACTACTCTACAGAAAGGAAGGAAGGAAGGAAGGAACGACGGAAGGATGGAAGGAAGGAATGTAGGGAGCGAGGAAGGGGTGGAGGGAGGGAGGAAGGAAGAAGCAAAGAAGGAAAGACAAATGAAAGAAAGAAAAACCAAGCAAGCAGCAAAGGAAGAAGCAAGCAAGCAAGGAAAGAAGGAAGGAAGGATAGAAGCAAGAAATAAAGGAAGGAAGGAAGGAAGAAGGAAGGAAGGAAAGGAAAGGAAAGAAAGAAAAAGCAAGCAAGGAAGAAACGAAGAAAGACAAAAGAAAGAAGGACAGGTGAGCTGTCATATGATCTAGCAATCCCAATCCTCAGTACACATCTGGAAAAGACAGAAGCGCTAATTTGAAAAGATGCATGCACCCTCATGTGCATAGCAGCACTGTGTGCCATAGCCAAGACGTGGAAAACACCCAAGTGCTCATCAACAGATGGCAGTCGCAAGAAGATGTGCTGTACGTGCACGCCAGTGTTCACTGCAGCACTATTTACAAGAGCCGGACGTGGAAGCAACCTAAATGTCCATCAACAGGTGAATGGGTAAAGAAGATGTGGTACATATACGCGATTGAATATTACTCAGCTGTAAAAGGAACGCAGTTGGGACATTTGTCGAGACATGGATGGACCTAGAGACTGTCATACAGAGTGAAGTGAGTCAGAAAGAGAAAAACAAATATCGTGTGTTAACACATGTAAGCGGAATAAAGAAAAACGGTACCAATCAACCGGTTTGCAAGGCAGAAATAGAGACACAGATGTAGAGAACAGACATATAGACTCCAAGTGGGGAAAGGGGGGCGGGGGGTTGTGGTGGGATGAACTGGCAGGTTGGGATTGCCATATATGCATTACTAATAAGAAAAGAAATATCAAATTGTACACTTTCAATATATGCAGTTTATCGTATGTCCATTGTGTCTCAGTAAAAGCTCTTAAGGAAGAAAGAAAAAGAAGATGTGCTGCATGTGGAGTATGCAACATTACTCAGCCATAGAAAGCAATGAAACCTTGCCATTTGGCGCAACCTGGATGGTCCTAGAGAATATTACACTTAGTAAAGTAAGTCTGACTGAGAAGGATAAAGGTACGTGGAATCTAAAAACGGCAACGAAGTGAACCTTTGTGCAAAACAAAGAGAGACTCACAGACGTAGAAAACACACGTGTGGTTACCCAAGGGGAAAGTGTAGGGGAGGGACATATTTGGAGGTGGGGTTGGGGTTAAAGGAGAGGCAACAGTATCCCTAAAGCAGAGAAGCAGCAAGGATTTTACTGCCTAGCACCGGGAACTAGCTTCATATCTCCTAAGAAACCGTACTGGAAAATAACCTGAAAAAGCACATTTCACTGAATCGCTTCGCTGTACACCTGAAACGAACACAGTATTGTAAATCAACTCTACTTCTACTTAGCTAGGACACAAACAAACAAACACAAACAATCCAAACAGATCAAGGAGGCCACCGGGAGAAATGCAAGCGTAGGATCTTTGACAACGTAGGAATTGGAAAGGATCAGGGAAGGAGTGGGGAGATAGGGGGTGGGGTGGGGGTGTTGGGTGGAGTAGCGGTGGTGGTGAGGGCGCGGCCTGAGGTGGTGGTGCTGTCCGGAGCGGCCATGATGCTGTCGGTAGGAGGAGAGGTTCAGGGGAGGGGGGGTGGTCGTGGGGGTGGTGACGGTGGTGGTGGTACTAGTGGTGGAGGAGTGGGCGGTGTTGGAAACATATTTCTGCTGAGGGACAAAACATGAATACAGAGTGCGGTTTGCCATGGCATCGTGGACTTCTCTTGAACTCCTCGTGCAAGACAGTGCTTCGGGGACTCTCTAGGACAATGGGCTGTATCACTGCCCGAGGTGGCACCTTCCTTGCTGCTGGTTGTGCAAACACGGTATCGTTTTCGGAGTGTGGGCAGAGGGAGCCAGAGAGCTTGGAGAGGTGGTGAAAGGTGAAGAGATGGGGCGCGCCGGTGCTAGTGTGGGGTATTGCTTACGGGGCAAGGAGTGACGCAAGTGTGGGGTCAGGGTGAGGAAGAGCACAAGCCCAAGCAAGGTGTCCGGGCGCAAGAGTGGCGGAGCGCGCGAGGTGTCCGGTGGTGGAGGCTTGGCTCCGCAGTGTGTGTCGGGTGGGGGGGGCGTCCGCGTGGGAAGGACAGGCCGGCAGGTGCGGTGGAGAGCTGCGGGTGGGAGCGAGCTGTGGCAGGCCCGGTGCCTTGGGCGTGGGAGCGGGGACGCCTAGCTCCGCTTTGGGGCTGCGGGAACCAAAAGGCGACGCTGCGGCTGCATGGGCCGGGAATCGAACCCGGGCCTCCCGCGTGGCAGGCGAGAATTCTACCACTGAACCACCCATGCACCGAGGGCGCCCGGCGCCCGATGCTGCCCCAGCGCTGCTCGCAGCCAAGAGCCCGATGCTGGGCGCCGCTCGCCCGAGGGCCTCTGCTCCGTTTGCGCAGGAGGCCGACGGCCCACCCCAGTGACAGGCTCCGGGCACGTGGGCGACCCCAGGGCGCCAGGCGGTCGAGAGGACAGAGGGACGGAGGGACGCAGGCGGGCTCGGCCCATCCTGCGCTTTCTCTGCCGTCCACGGCCGCCGCGAGGCTGTCGCTGTCGCCAGAGGAAGCCAGGAGCGGAAGCAGCCAGACCCGCGCCCAAATCGCAGGCAGGGCCGGCGAGGCGAGGCGAGGCGCGGCGGCTGCGGCTGAGGGCCGAGTTTCGTCTCGGTGACCGCCAGGTCCCGACCCCAAGTCCCTCTGGCGGCTGGCTTTCTTGCCGCTGCGGGGCGGGCGAGGGCGGCCAGGGGTGGGGGTGGGATGGGAGTGGGGCAGGCATCGGAGCTCGCGCGGGGCCGGGGCCGCGAGCGCCGGAGATGGGCCCCCGGGAGCGCCGCCGCCACCGAGCAGACGCTCAGGCCCAAGGACCACAGGTGCCTGGGCCTCGCTGCTGCGCTCTGGCCCAGCCCTCTCCCGAGGGGTCCCGCTCTGAGGCGTTGGTCGTGAGAGGAGCGACGCGCCAGGGTGCGGTTAGGTCCGGCCGGGGCAGCGGCTTCCCCGGGCAACGTGCGCTGTGGCGCCCAAGGGGGTGGCCCGGGCTGAGGGCCGGACGACTGTGGGCGGGTGACGGGGCGTCCAGGGCGCGCGCTCTCTCCTCGCTGGAGCACTCTTCCCGGGAGCGACTCCTGCGCCAGGCCTCCTGCAGGGAGGGCCCGGTGGTCCCTGGCCCAGCAGGAAGCTGGGCTGCCTGCGTGCTGGGAGGCAGGCAGCTGTGGCCCAGCCGAGGCCCCAAGGCCAATACGCACCGAGGGCACGCACCCCAGGCCGGCAAGACGGCGTCGGCCACCTCCGCGTGGCTGTGGGGGGAATGGAATGGGCAGGCGGGCCGGCGGGGCTGGCGCAAGGGACAGGATGTTGGACGGAGGGAGAGCTGCTGGTGGCGGACGTGGCAGCAAGGCTGTGAGAGTGAGCCCGCTGTTCACCAGGCAGAAGTCGGGCAGGCGGAAGGCGGGCGAAGAGTCGAGGGCTTTGCACCCGCGTCTGGTGTGTGTGTGTGGCGGTGGCGGGGTGCAGCGGGTGCAGTGGGAGTGGGAGCGAGGGACGGAGGGCGGAAGGAAGGAAGGGAGGGAGGGAAGGAGAAAAACTAGCAGCAGCAGCAGCAGCAGCAAGCAAGCAGGTGAGGAAAGATGTGGTGCGAAGGACTGAAGGTTGGTGGTGTGGGTGCAGGTAGGAGGGGGCGTACTGGCTGGGCGGGAGGGCGTGTGTCCGGGAGGCTTCCAACGGGGCCATTTCTGCCAAGCCCGCGGGCGGGTGGGCAGGAAGCGCGGCCGTGGCGGAGAGGGTCCCGCGTGTGAGAGGCACGGATGTCCGGGCCTGAGTTTGGAGAGGCCGCAAGAGTGCAGTGCGCCAACGGAGAGGAAGGCGGTCAGGGGCTGCCAGAGGGACGGGTGCGTTAGTGGGGCGGGCCAAAAGTCTGGCTTGTCAGGAGTGGGATTCGAACCCACGCCTCCAGGGGAGACTGCGACCTGAACGCAGCGCCTTAGACCGCTCGGCCATCCTGACGGCGGGCCGGAGCGGGCGCGTCGCCGCTCGGCTGGCTGGGACCCGCCGCGACGCCAACAGCGGTGCCCTTGGCTGGACGCGGTGCTCCGCGCCAGGCGGGCGGCCGTCTGGCTGAGCAACGCACCGGGCGCGCGGTGGCCGACGGCGAGCGAGGCCTGCCGACGCGCCTGCCTCCGGCGCGGTGGCGGCCTCGCCCACCCCTGGCCCCGGACCGCGCCCGGCCGCGTCGGGCCAGCGCGTGCCGGCAGCACCCTCCCGCACCTCTCTTCGCCGGACGTGGCACGGCGCACGCCCAGGCCCTCCTCGAAGCCTCGCTTGGCCTGTCGGGCCCCCGCACCCGGCGCGATCCCCGCGTTGGAGGCAACAGGCAGCGCGCACTGGCAGGTGTCAGCGCCACGCGGGTCCGCGTCCCTGTCGGGGCCCGGGGGCTGCTGCTTTGGACGACGCGGTTGGTTTGGTGTCGGGTCGGGTCGGGCACGCGCCCGGCGCCCGTGGTGGGCAGAGGGCAGAGGGAGGCACCGGCAGGCAGCCCAGAGCGGCCGGGCGCCCCGGCGGTCGCCGCCGTCCTCGTTAGTATAGTGGTGAGTATCCCCGCCTGTCACGCGGGAGACCGGGGTTCGATTCCCCGACGGGGAGGCAGCACGCCCTCTTTTTGATGGCCGGCGCCGCGCTCGGTCCTGCCGCCGGGTCCCCAAGGGCCCTTCTCCTCCCGTCGCCGTCCGCCCTCCAGCGAGGCCAGCGCGTGCCTAGCCTGCCCGCCCTGCACCCCCTGCAGCCCTCCAGCCCTTCCTCCTCGCCGGGCGCTCGGTCGCCACGGCGAGCCAGGGCCTCCTCTCGACCCCACAACCGCCCGAAGACATCGCGGCCCGTCCGAAGGGCCGGCCTCACTGGGCTCCTTGCGGAGCGCCGCACAGCCGCGCAGCTCTGCACAGCGGGCGGGCCGGGTGGGTGGCGGATGAGCGCCGTCCCCTGTCGGTGCGGGAGGCGGCCTGGCCCCGCGCCGGGGGGAGAAGGGCCTTGGGGAGCCAGGTGCTGGAGGACGCGTCCCCCGGGGTGGGGGTGAGGGCGGGGGCGGGGGGTGGCCCGCGGCGTGAAGTCGAGGCCCGGGAGCAGCAAGGCAGCGAGAGCGCCCCCCTGAGGCGGTCGGGCCGGTGGACTAGGGCAGCTGCGGAGAGCTGGCGCGGCTGGGGCTCCGGGCGGTCGTTGGTGTCGCCTGTGGCAGCACGGAGCTGCCGGCTGGCGGGGCGTCGGGGCAGGGCTGCTCCAGGCGGCGGAGGCGGCGGAGGCGGAGGAGGGGGAGGAGGGGGAGGAGGACCAGGAGGAGGAGGAGGAGGGACAGGAGGAGGAGGAGGAGGACGAGGAGGAGGAGACGGCGGCCGAGGCGGCGGCGAGAGTGCGGTCGGGCGAGCCCGGGGCCGGCGTCTGCGGGCGGCCCGGGCTGTGCAGCGTTGGTGGTATAGTGGTGAGCATAGCTGCCTTCCAAGCAGTTGACCCGGGTTCGATTCCCGGCCAACGCAGTGGGCCGACCTTTTGCCGAGCTCCGCGGGCCTCGGGCCCCGGGCCTGGGAGGGAGAGCCGGGAGCGGGGAGCTAGCTGGCCCTTCGCGGCTTTTCGCGTGTGTGCGAGAAGCAGGCGCGCAGTGTTTTGCGGCTGCGGCCAGCAGGAAGAACGCGAGGGCACGTGCGTTGCCAGGAGCGGCGCGGGGACTGGACTTGGGGGAGCCGGGTCTTGGCGCCGAGGTGGCGCGGCGCGGGCGCTATGGGGCGAGGAGCAGCGAGTGGCAGGCCTGGCGCTCCCTGGTGGTCTAGTGGTTAGGATTCGGCGCTCTCACCGCCGCGGCCCGGGTTCGATTCCCGGTCAGGGAAGCCCTTCTTCTGCCTCTCGGCCTCCCACCGTCCCGCGCCCCCTTTTAGCCAGCCCACGCTTGCTCCGCCGCCTCGGAGCCCCGCCAGCAGCCGCCCGCCACCGTCCACCTCCAGCCCAAGCCCTGCCACGCAACCCTTTTGGCCGCACTGGAGCGCTCGCCCACGCCAGGCCCTCCACATCCCGCCTCCTCCTTCTCGGACCCTTGCCTCAGCCCCAAACACGACTGGCCGGGGCAGCCTCTCTCCCCGCCGAGGCTGTGGCCACGAGCAAACGCCCCCACCTGCGTTTGGACTCTCCGGCAGCACGACTTCTGCCACGACGCATCTCACAGCTGACGACCCAACCCGTCTTCCTTCCTGAGGGGCTGGTGTTGGTGCTGCTGCTGCTGCTGCCTCCGCTGCCCCTGGTGGCGGCGGTGGCAGTCCTGGTGTGGTGTTGGGGCTGGAGCCGCTGCTGCTGCTGCTGCTGTTTGTGGTAAAGGTGGTGGTGGTGGCGGCGGTGGTGGTGATGACAGTGCGGGTGGGGCGGGGGGGTGATGGCAGTGCGGGTGGGGATGGGGGTGGGGGTGGGGGTGCGGATGGCGGTGGGGGGGGGTCGGCATGGAGGGGTGGGGGTGGAGGGTCCCGTTGAGTGCCAGCACCTGCGACGCGGATCCATCGGGAAGGTGCAGGAGAGGGATCTCCATCTCCAAGTCGGGCCACTTGCAGGGACTCCGGCCGCTTACTCGTGGGCCAGGTCCTGGACTGCCTGTGACTCCCGTGGCCCGGTGGTGGGCTCCAAGGGCGTCCTGGTCTTGAGCGGGCCATGGGAGCAGAGAGGCGGACCAAGGCACCCCGGAGGCAGAGATGTGAAAATGAATCCAAACACGTGCCAGGAGTTACACCGCCAGGCAGTGGAAGTCAGAGCGCAGGCAGATATCGGAGGTCAGCTGTGAAGACGGAGCCAAGCAGGTGGGATGCGGTGGAAGCAGATGCGTGACAGGGTGGACCACCAGCTAATATCGCATTCCAGGTGCGTGACCAACGCTCTCAACCCTATCACAGTGAGGCAAGAATGTGACCGTGCATACGTCCCTCCCTCCCCCAGAGCAAAGACACACACCCACGTGCGCGCGCGCACACATACACTGCTCCCCTAGACATGACTTCTCATGGTTTCCCATTCTCACCATTACTGTCTGTCTATCCAGGATATGCGCTGTCCTCCTTCGCAGCCCGTCCTCACCTTCTCCTAAGGATTCTCCCCAAGGTAAGTCCTCAGTCCCCATGCAGCCCAAGCTTGGGCACCTCTGTCGCCAAAGGCTTTAACGTCTGCTCACAGATTGTTTCCTTCAGAGGCAAACGGGGCAGCCGGTGACGTGCACCGACCTGCCGTGGTGGTGTCACACTCGGTGCATTTGGACAACTGCAGGTCCCCTGTGGAAAGGAGCAAGAGTGGGCAGATGGGGCTTCCCATCACCGCAGGAAGTTTCCTCGGTGGCCTTGCTGGTACCTTGGGGGCTGTGTGACAGCGCGGGAGGAAGGTGTTCGTGGCCGTTGGTGGTGGTCACCCCATATGGATTAGGGAACGGAGCAAAACAGCCCTGTGGAGAGAGGGTGGTGGTGAGCCGCTTGCTGGGAGGTGGGAGGAAGGGCCTGGGGTGTCTGGGTGGAGCAGGGGCGGGCACGGAGGTATTGGGCTTGCAGGGACCTGGCCGGGAGAGCTGCTGGCCACTCAGGCAGAGGCTCTGCAGAAGCTTGGGACGGTGGTGGCACCGGTGCTGGTACGTGTGTGCGGGTAGGTCAGATCTGGGGTACGGGGGGAGCTGGAGTAGCAGGGGGTCTGAGGAGCGCTGGCGGAAGGGAGACTTCCAGGCAGGGCGTGTGAGAGTCGGGCCTGGGGTACAAGGGTGTGGTGCGGGGTAGAGTGGGCCGAGCCTGCCGGCTAGGAGGAAGGGCGGGTGGCAAGCCGGGTATGTGAGTGGGCTGTGGTGCGAGGAGGATGGTGGGAGAGGACGCCATCGGGGCAGGGTGGTGGGTGAGCTTGCCAGACTGGTGCGCTGTGCTGCAAGGCGGTCAGGCGAACCACTGGGCTGGGACTGGGGGCGGTGGGTAAGAAGCAGGCAAGAGAGAAACAGAAACGCGGGATGCGACAGGGGCGAGGTGTGGTCCGAATGGGGTGGGGGCGTTCTACTGCCCCAGAGACATAAATCGCCTGTCATCAAGAGAAAACATCCAGTCTCATGTGAGTGTGATTGCGTGGGGCTGGGGGTGGGGGTAGGGGTGGGGGTGGGGGTGAGGGTGGTGGTTCAGATTTCAAGAGGCCAAAGGAGAGCTTCCATATGATCCAGCAGTCCCATTCCTGGGTACGTGCCCGGAAAAGACGAAACTCTAATGCCAAACGATACGAGTACCTCCATGTTCGCAGCAGCATTATGTGCAATAGCCAAGGTGGAAAGCACACAACCGCCCATCAGCAGACGGCTGGCACAAGATGTGGTATCTGTGTAGCATGGATTATTTCTCAGCCATGAGGAAAAAGAATGAAATATTGCCATTAGCCACCACAAGGATGGTCCCAGAGACTACTAGACTTAGCGAAAGACGTCCGACAGAAAAGGACAAGATATGTGGAAACGAAAACCTATTACACATGAATCTATGGGCGAAACAGACTCACAGACACAGAAAACCAAATGATGGTTCCCCAAGGGGAAAGGGAGACGTGGAGTCATAAATCAGAAGCTGAAAGGAATGGATACACACTACTATGTGTGAGGGAGAAAGCAGCAAGGATATACAGAATAACTCGGGGAATAATAGTCACTACCTTCTAGCAAACTGCACTAGAAATCAAGCCGAAAAAATATTAGCCATGGAAAATAGTCTCCCTTTGCTGTGCATCTGAAATGCACACGATATTGTTCATCAGCTGTGCTCCCCAAGCACAAGTACATAGAAGTAAATCACTAATCACTTAGAGAGAGAGAGAGATCAGTGACGAAATACAGAAAGAGGAGAAAGACGAGCTATCATGTGATCCAGCAGTCCCAATCCTCGGGACACACCCGGGCAAGAGAGAAACTATACCTTGAAAAGAGACATGAACCCCCATGTTCACAGCAGCACTATGTGCTATAGCCAAGACATGGAAAACGTACTGTGGAATATTACTCAGCCATCAAAAAAGAATGAAATAGTGCCATGTGCAGCAAAAAGGATGGACCTAGAGAAGATTACACTTAGTGAAGTAAGTCCAACAGCGAGGGAGAGAGATATGTGGAATCTAAACAATCATACCAATGAATCTATGTGCAAAACAGACACAGAGTCACAGACGTAGAACACAAACTGATGCTTACCCAAGGCGAAAGGGAGGAGTGGAAGAATAAGTTGGGAGCTGCGATGAACAGACACACCGTACAATATAGAAAAGAGATCAAGTAACGAGGATATAGAGAATAGCACAGGGAATAAGAGTCAGTATCTTCTGGTACCCCATTATGGAAATAAACCTGAAAATACATCATCTATGGAAAATAGTATCTCCCTGCTGTGCACCTGAAACTAACACACTATTGTCAATCAACTATACTTCCACTACTGCAGCTACTACTCTACAGAAAGGAAGGAAGGAAGGAAGGAAGGAAGGACGGATGGACGGAAGGAAGGAATGTAGGGAGCGAGGAAGGGGTGGAGGGAGGGAGGAAGGAAGAAGCAAAGAAGGAAAGACAAATGAAAGAAAGAAAAACCAAGCAAGCAGCAAAGGAAGAAGCAAGCAAGCAAGGAAAGAAGGAAGGAAGGATAGAAGCAAGAAATAAAGGAAGGAAGGAAGGAAGAAGGAAGGAAGGAAAGGAAAGGAAAGAAAGAAAAAGCAAGCAAGGAAGAAACGAAGAAAGAAAAAAGAAAGAAGGACAGGTGAGCTGTCATATGATCTAGCAATCCCAATCCTCAGTACACATCTGGAAAAGACAAAAGCTCTAATTTGAAAAGATGCATGCACCCTCATGTTCATAGCAGCACTGTGTGCCATAGCCAAGACGTGGAAAACACCCAAGTGCTCATCAACAGACGGCAGTTGCAAGAAGGTGTGCTGTACGTGCACGCCAGTGTTCACTGCAGCACTATGTACAAGAGCCGGGACGTGGAAGCAACCTAAATGTCCATCAACAGGTGAATGGGTAAAGAAGATGTGGTACATATACGCGATTGAATATTACTCAGCTGTAAAAAGGAACGCAGTTGGGACATTTGTCGAGACATGGATGGACCTAGAGACTGTCATACAGAGTGAAGTGAGTCAGAAAGAGAAAAACAAATATCGTGTGTTAACACATGTAAGCGGAATAAAGAAAAACGGTACCAATCAACCGGTTTGCAAGGCAGAAATAGAGACACAGATGTAGAGAACAGACATATAGACACCAAGTGGGGAAAGGGGGGCGGGGGGTTGTGGTGGGATGAACTGGCAGGTTGGGATTGCCATATATACATTACTAATAAGAAAAGAAGTATCAAATTGTACACTTTCAATATATGCAGTTTATCGTATGTCCATTGTATCTCAGTAAAAGCTCTTAAGGAAGAAAGAAAAAGAAGATGTGCTGCATGTGTAGTATGCAACATTACTCAGCCATAGAAAGCAATGAAACCTTGCCATTTGGCGCAACCTGGATGATCCTAGAGAATATCACACTTAGTAAAGTAAGTCTGACTGAGAAGGATAAAGGTACGTGGAATCTAAAAACGGCAACGAAGTGAACCTTTGTGCAAAACAAAGAGAGACTCACAGACGTAGAAAACACACGTGTGGTTACCCAAGGGGAAAGTGTAGGGGAGGGACATATTTGGAGGTGGGGTTGGGGTTAAAGGAGAGGCAACAGTATCCCTAAAGCAGAGAAGCAGCAAGGATTTTACTGCCTAGCACCGGGAACTAGCTTCATATCTCCTAAGAAACCGTACTGGAAAATAACCTGAAAAAGCACATTTCACTGAATCGCTTCGCTGTACACCTGACACGAACACAGTATTGTAAATCAACTCTACTTCTACTTAGCTAGGACACAAACAAACAAACACAAACAATCCAAACAGATAAAGGAGGCCACCGGGAGAAATGCAAGAGTAGGATCTTTGACAACGTAGGAATTGGAAAGGATCAGGGAAGGAGTGGGGAGATAGGGGGTGGGATGGGGGTGTTGGGTGGAGTAGCGGTGGTGGTGAGGGCGCGGCCTGAGGTGGTGGTGCTGTCCGGAGCAGCCATGATGCTGTCGGTAGGAGGAGAGGTTCAGGGGAGGGGGGGTGGTCGTGGGGGTGGTGATGGTGGTGGTGGTACTAGTGGTGGAGGAGTGAGCGGTGTTGGAAACATATTTCTGCTGAGGGACAAAACATGAATACAGAGTGCGGTTTGCCATGGCATCGTGGACTTCTCTTGAACTCCTCGTGCAAGACAGTGCTTCGGGGACTCTCTAGGACAATGGGCTGTATCACTGCCCGAGGTGGCACCTTCCTTGCTGCTGGTTGTGCAAACACGGTATCGTTTTCGGAGTGTGGGCAGAGGGAGCCAGAGAGCTTGGAGAGGTGGTGAAAGGTGAAGAGATGGGGCGCACCGGTGCTAGTGTGGGGTATTGCTTACGGGGCAAGGAGTGACGCAAGTGTGGGGTCAGGGTGAGGAAGAGCACAAGCCCAAGCAAGGTGTCCGGGCGCTAGAGTGGCAGAGCACGCGAGGTGTCAGGTGGTGGAGGCTTGGCTCCGCAGTGTGTGTCGGGTGGGGGGGCGTCCGCGTGGGAAGGACAGGCCGGCAGGTGCGGTGGAGAGCTGCGGGTGGGAGCGAGCTGTGGCAGGCCCGGTGCCTTGGGCGTGGGAGCGGGGACGCCTAGCTCCGCTTTGGGGCTGCGGGAACCAAAAGGCGACGCTGCGGCTGCATGGGCCGGGAATCGAACCCGGGCCTCCCGCGTGGCAGGCGAGAATTCTACCACTGAACCACCCATGCACCGAGGGCGCCTGGCGCCCGATGCTGCCCCAGCGCTGCTCGCAGCCAAGAGCCCGATACTGGGCGCCGCTCGCCCGAGGGCCTCTGCTCCGTTTGCGCAGGAGGCCGACGGCCCACCCCAGTGACAGGCTCCGGGCACGTGGGCGACCCCAGGGCGCCAGGCGGTCGAGAGGACAGAGGGACGGAGGGACGCAGGCGGGCTCGGCCCATCCTGCGCTTTCTCTGCCGTCCACGGCCGCCGCGAGGCTGTCGCTGTCGCCAGAGGAAGCCAGGAGCGGAAGCAGCCCGACCCGCGCCCGAATCGCAGGCAGGGCCGGCGAGGCGAGGCGAGGCCCGGCGGCTGCGGCTGAGGGCCGAGTTTCGTCTCGGTGACCGCCAGGTCCCGACCCCAAGTCCCTCTGGCGGCTGGCTTTCTTGCCGCTGCGGGGCGGGCGAGGGCGGCCAGGGGTGGGGGTGGGATGGGAGTGGGGCAGGCATCGGAGCTCGCGCGGGGCCGGGGCCGCGAGCGCCGGAGATGGGCCCCCGGGAGCGCCGCCGCCACCGAGCAGACGCTCAGGCCCAAGGACCACAGGTGCCTGGGCCTCGCTGCTGCGCTCTGGCCCAGCCCTCTCCCGAGGGGTCCCGCTCTGAGGCGTTGGTCGTGAGAGGAGCGACGCGCCAGGGTGCGGTTAGGTCCGGCCGGGGCAGCGGCTTCCCCGGGCAACGTGCGCTGTGGCGCCCAAGGGGGTGGCCCGGGCTGAGGGCCGGACGACTGTGGGCGGGTGACGGGGCGTCCAGGGCGCGCGCTCTCTCCTCGCTGGAGCACTCTTCCCGGGAGCGACTCCTGCGCCAGGCCTCCTGCAGGGAGGGCCCGGTGGTCCCTGGCCCAGCAGGAAGCTGGGCTGCCTGCGTGCTGGGAGGCAGGCAGCTGTGGCCCAGCCGAGGCCCCAAGGCCAATACGCACCGAGGGCACGCACCCCAGGCCGGCAAGACGGCGTCGGCCACCTCCGCGTGGCTGTGGGGGGAATGGAATGGGCAGGCGGGCCGGCGGGGCTGGCGCAAGGGACAGGATGTTGGACGGAGGGAGAGCTGCTGGTGGCGGACGTGGCAGCAAGGCTGTGAGAGTGAGCCCGCTGTTCACCAGGCAGAAGTCGGGCAGGCGGAAGGCGGGCGAAGAGTCGAGGGCTTTGCACCCGCGTCTGGTGTGTGTGTGTGGCGGTGGCGGGGTGCAGCGGGTGCAGTGGGAGTGGGAGCGAGGGACGGAGGGCGGAAGGAAGGAAGGGAGGGAGGGAAGGAGAAAAACTAGCAGCAGCAGCAGCAGCAGCAAGCAAGCAGGTGAGGAAAGATGTGGTGCGAAGGACTGAAGGTTGGTGGTGTGGGTGCAGGTAGGAGGGGGCGTACTGGCTGGGCGGGAGGGCGTGTGTCCGGGAGGCTTCCAACGGGGCCATTTCTGCCAAGCCCGCGGGCGGGTGGGCAGGAAGCGCGGCCGTGGCGGAGAGGGTCCCGCGTGTGAGAGGCACGGATGTCCGGGCCTGAGTTTGGAGAGGCCGCAAGAGTGCAGTGCGCCAACGGAGAGGAAGGCGGTCAGGGGCTGCCAGAGGGACGGGTGCGTTAGTGGGGCGGGCCAAAAGTCTGGCTTGTCAGGAGTGGGATTCGAACCCACGCCTCCAGGGGAGACTGCGACCTGAACGCAGCGCCTTAGACCGCTCGGCCATCCTGACGGCGGGCCGGAGCGGGCGCGTCGCCGCTCGGCTGGCTGGGACCCGCCGCGACGCCAACAGCGGTGCCCTTGGCTGGACGCGGTGCTCCGCGCCAGGCGGGCGGCCGTCTGGCTGAGCAACGCACCGGGCGCGCGGTGGCCGACGGCGAGCGAGGCCTGCCGACGCGCCTGCCTCCGGCGCGGTGGCGGCCTCGCCCACCCGTGGCCCCGGACCGCGCCCGGCCGCGTCGGGCCAGCGCGTGCCGGCAGCACCCTCCCGCACCTCTCTTCGCCGGACGTGGCACGGCGCACGCCCAGGCCCTCCTCGAAGCCTCGCTTGGCCTGTCGGGCCCCCGCACCCGGCGCGATCCCCGCGTTGGAGGCAACAGGCAGCGCGCACTGGCAGGTGTCAGCGCCACGCGGGTCCGCGTCCCTGTCGGGGCCCGGGGGCTGCTGCTTTGGACGACGCGGTTGGTTTGGTGTCGGGTCGGGTCGGGCACGCGCCCGGCGCCCGTGGTGGGCAGAGGGCAGAGGGAGGCACCGGCAGGCAGCCCAGAGCGGCCGGGCGCCCCGGCGGTCGCCGCCGTCCTCGTTAGTATAGTGGTGAGTATCCCCGCCTGTCACGCGGGAGACCGGGGTTCGATTCCCCGACGGGGAGGCAGCACGCCCTCTTTTTGATGGCCGGCGCCGCGCTCGGTCCTGCCGCCGGGTCCCCAAGGGCCCTTCTCCTCCCGTCGCCGTCCGCCCTCCAGCGAGGCCAGCGCGTGCCTAGCCTGCCCGCCCTGCACCCCCTGCAGCCCTCCAGCCCTTCCTCCTCGCCGGGCGCTCGGTCGCCACGGCGAGCCAGGGCCTCCTCTCGACCCCACAACCGCCCGACGACATCGCGGCCCGTCCGAAGGGCCGGCCTCACTGGGCTCCTTGCGGAGCGCCGCACAGCCGCGCAGCTCTGCACAGCGGGCGGGCCGGGTGGGTGGCGGATGAGTGCCGTCCCCTGTCGGTGCGGGAGGCGGCCTGGCCCCGCGCCGGGGGGAGAAGGGCCTTGGGGAGCCAGGTGCTGGAGGACGCGTCCCCCGGGGTGGGGGTGAGGGCGGGGGCGGGGGGTGGCCCGCGGCGTGAAGTCGAGGCCCGGGAGCAGCAAGGCAGCGAGAGCGCCCCCCTGAGGCGGTCGGGCCGGTGGACTAGGGCAGCTGCGGAGAGCTGGCGCGGCTGGGGCTCCGGGCGGTCGTTGGTGTCGCCTGTGGCAGCACGGAGCTGCCGGCTGGCGGGGCGTCGGGGCAGGGCTGCTCCAGGCGGCGGAGGCGGTGGAGGGGGAGGAGGGGGAGGAGGGGGAGGAGGACCAGGAGGAGGAGGAGGAGGGACAGGAGGAGGAGGGACAGGAGGAGGAGGAGGAGGAGGACGAGGAGGAGGAGACGGCGGCCGAGGCGGCGGCGAGAGTGCGGTCGGGCGAGCCCGGGGCCGGCGTCTGCGGGCGGCCCGGGCTGTGCAGCGTTGGTGGTATAGTGGTGAGCATAGCTGCCTTCCAAGCAGTTGACCCGGGTTCGATTCCCGGCCAACGCAGTGGGCCGACCTTTTGCCGAGCTCCGCGGGCCTCGGGCCCCGGGCCTGGGAGGGAGAGCCGGGAGCGGGGAGCTAGCTGGCCCTTCGCGGCTTTTCGCGTGTGTGCGAGAAGCAGGCGCGCAGTGTTTTGCGGCTGCGGCCAGCAGGAAGAACGCGAGGGCACGTGCGTTGCCAGGAGCGGCGCGGGGACTGGACTTGGGGAAGCCGGGTCTTGGCGCCGAGGTGGCGCGGCGCGGGCGCTATGGGGCGAGGAGCAGCGAGTGGCAGGCCTGGCGCTCCCTGGTGGTCTAGTGGTTAGGATTCGGCGCTCTCACCGCCGCGGCCCGGGTTCGATTCCCGGTCAGGGAAGCCCTTCTTCTGCCTCTCGGCCTCCCACCGTCCCGCGCCCCCTTTTAGCTAGCCCACGCTTGCTCCGCCGCCTCGGAGCCCCGCCAGCAGCCGCCCGCCACCGTCCACCTCCAGCCCAAGCCCTGCCACGCAACCCTTTTGGCCGCACTGGAGCGCTCGCCCACGCCAGGCCCTCCACATCCCGCCTCCTCCTTCTCGGACCCTTGCCTCAGCCCCAAACACGACTGGCCGGGGCAGCCTCTCTCCCCGCCGAGGCTGTGGCCACGAGCAAACGCCCCCACCTGCGTTTGGACTCTCCGGCAGCACGACTTCTGCCACGACGCATCTCACCGCTGACGACCCATCCCGTCTTCCTTCCTGAGGGGCTGGTGTTGGTGCTGCTGCTGCTGCTGCTGCTGCTGTTTGTGGTAAAGGTGGTGGTGGTGGCGGCGGTGGTGGTGATGACAGTGCGGGTGGGGATGGGGGTGGGGGTGGGGGTGCGGATGGCGGTGGGGGGGGTCGGCATGGAGGGGTGGGGGTGGAGGGTCCTGTTGAGTGCCAGCACCTGCGACGCGGATCCATCGGGAAGGTGCAGGAGAGGGATCTCCATCTCCAAGTCGGGCCACTTGCAGGGACTCCGGCCGCTTACTCGTGGGCCAGGTCCTGGACTGCCTGTGACTCCCGTGGCCCAGCGGTGGGCTCCAAGGGCGTCCTGGTCTTGAGCGGGCCATGGGAGCAGAGAGGCGGACCAAGGCACCCCGGAGGCAGAGATGTGAAAATGAATCCAAACACGTGCCAGGAGTTACACCGCCAGGCAGTGGAAGTCAGAGCGCAGGCAGATACCGGAGGTCAGCTGTGAAGACGGAGCCAAGCAGGTGGGATGCGGTGGAAGCAGATGCGTGACAGGGTGGACCACCAGCTAATATCGCATTCCAGGTGCGTGACCAACGCTCTCAACCCTATCACAGTGAGGCAAGAATGTGACCGTGCATACGTCCCTCCCTCCCCCAGAGCAAAGACACACACCCACGTGCGCGCGCGCACACATACACTGCTCCCCTAGACATGACTTCTCATGGTTTCCCATTCTCACCATTACTGTCTGTCTATCCAGGATATGCGCTGTCCTCCTTCGCAGCCCGTCCTCACCTTCTCCTAAGGATTCTCCCCAAGGTAAGTCCTCAGTCCCCATGCAGCCCAAGCTTGGGCACCTCTGTCGCCAAAGGCTTTAATGTCTGCTCACAGATTGTTTCCTTCAGAGGCAAACGGGACAGCCGGTGACGTGCACCGACCTGCCGTGGTGGTGTCACACTCGGTGCATTTGGACAACTGCAGGTCCCCTGTGGAAAGGAGCGAGAGTGGGCAGATGGGGCTTCTCATCACTGCAGGAAGTTTCCTCGGTGGCCTTGCTGGTACCTTGGGGGCTGTGTGACAGCGCGGGAGGAAGGTGTTCGTGGCCGTTGGTGGTGGTCACCCCATGTGGATTAGGGAACGGAGCAAAACAGCCCTGTGGAGAGAGGGTGGTGGTGAGCCGCTTGCTGGGAGGTGGGAGGAAGGGCCTGGGGTGTCTGGGTGGAGCAGGGGCGGGAACGGAGGTATTGGGCTTGCAGGGACCTGGCCGGGAGAGCTGCTGGCCACTCAGGCAGAGGCTCTGCAGAAGCTTGGGACGGTGGTGGCACCGGTGCTGGTACGTGTGTGCGGGTAGGTCAGATCTGGGGTACGGGGGGAGCTGGAGTAGCAGGGGGTCTGAGGAGCGCTGGCAGAAGGGAGACTTCCAGGCAGGGCATGTGAGAGTCGGGCCTGGGGTACAAGGGTATGGTGCGGGGTAGAGTGGGCCGAGCCTGCCGGCTAGGAGGAAGGGCGGGTGGCAAGCCGGGTATGTGAGTGGGCTGTGGTGCAAGGAGGATGGTGGGAGAGGACGCCATCGGGGCAGGGTGGTGGGTGAGCTTGCCAGACTGGTGCGCTGTGCTGCAAGGCGGTCAGGCGAACCACTGGGCTGGGACTGGGGGCGGTGGGTAAGAAGCAGGCAAGAGAGAAACAGAAACGCAGGATGCGACAGGGGCGAGGTGTGGTCCGAATGGGGTGGGGGCGTTCTACTGCCCCAGAGACATAAATCGCCTGTCATCAAGAGAAAACATCCAGTCTCATGTGAGTGTGATTGCGTGGGGCTGGGGGTGGGGGTGGGGGTGAGGGTGGAGGTTCAGATTTCAAGAGGCCAAAGGAGAGCTTCCATATGATCCAGCAGTCCCATTCCTGGGTACGTGCCCGGAAAAGACGAAACTCTGATGCCAAACGATACGCGTACCTCCATGTTCGCAGCAGCATTATGTGCAATAGCCAAGGTGGAAAGTACACAACCGCCCACCAACAGACGGCTGGCACAAGATGTGGTATCTGTGTAGCATGGATTATTTCTCAGCCGTGAGGAAAAAGAATGAAATATTGCCATTAGCCACCACAAGGATGGTCCCAGAGACTACTAGACTTAGCGAAAGAAGTCCGACAGAAAAGGACAAGATATGTGGAAACGAAAACCTATTCCACATGAATCTATGTGCGAAACAGACTCACAGACATAGAAAACCAAATGATGGTTCCCCAAGGGGAAAGGGAGACGTGGAGTCATAAATCAGAAGCTGAAAGGAATGGATACACACTACTATGTGTGAGGGAGAAAGCAGCAAGGATATACAGAATAACTCGGGGAATAATATTCACTATCTTCTAGCAAACTGCACTAGAAATCAAGCCGAAAAAATATTAGCCATGGAAAATAGTCCCCCTTTGCTGTGCATCTGAAATTCACACGATATTGTTCATCAGCTGTGCTCCCCAAGCACAAGTACATAGAAGTAAATCACTAATCACTTAGAGAGAGAGAGAGAGAGCTCAGTGACGAAATACATAAAGAGGAGAAAGACGAGCTATCATGTGATCCAGCAGTCCCAATCCTCGGGACACACCCGGGAAAGAGAGAAACTATACCTTGAAAAGAGACATGAACCCCCATGTTCACAGCAGCACTATGTGCTATAGCCAAGACATGGAAAACGTACTGTGGAATATTACTCAGCCATCAAAAAAGAATGAAATAGTGCCATGTGCAGCAAAAAGGATGGACCTAGAGAAGATTACACTTAGTGAAGTAAGTCCAACAGCGAGGGAGAGAGATATGTGGAATCTAAACAATCATACCAATGAATCTATGTGCAAAACAGACACAGAGTCACAGACGTAGAACACAAACTGATGCTTACCCAAGGCGAAAGGGAGGAGTGGAAGAATAAGTTGGGAGCTGCGATGAACAGACACACCATACAATATAGAAAAGAGATCAAGTAACGAGGATGTAGAGAATAGCACAGGGAATAAGAGTCAGTATCTTCTGGTACCCCATTATGGAAATAAACCTGAAAATACATCATCTATGGAAAATAGTATCTCCCTGCTGTGCACCTGAAACTAACACACTACTGTCAATCAACTATACTTCCACTACTGCAGCTACTACTCTACAGAAAGGAAGGAAGGAAGGAAGGAACGACGGAAGGATGGAAGGAAGGAATGTAGGGAGCGAGGAAGGGGTGGAGGGAGGGAGGAAGGAAGAAGCAAAGAAGGAAAGACAAATGAAAGAAAGAAAAACCAAGCAAGCAGCAAAGGAAGAAGCAAGCAAGCAAGGAAAGAAGGAAGGAAGGATAGAAGCAAGAAATAAAGGAAGGAAGGAAGGAAGAAGGAAGGAAGGAAAGGAAAGGAAAGAAAGAAAAAGCAAGCAAGGAAGAAACGAAGAAAGACAAAAGAAAGAAGGACAGGTGAGCTGTCATATGATCTAGCAATCCCAATCCTCAGTACACATCTGGAAAAGACAGAAGCGCTAATTTGAAAAGATGCATGCACCCTCATGTGCATAGCAGCACTGTGTGCCATAGCCAAGACGTGGAAAACACCCAAGTGCTCATCAACAGATGGCAGTCGCAAGAAGATGTGCTGTACGTGCACGCCAGTGTTCACTGCAGCACTATTTACAAGAGCCGGGACGTGGAAGCAACCTAAATGTCCATCAACAGGTGAATGGGTAAAGAAGATGTGGTACATATACGCGATTGAATATTACTCAGCTGTAAAAAGGAACGCAGTTGGGACATTTGTCGAGACATGGATGGACCTAGAGACTGTCATACAGAGTGAAGTGAGTCAGAAAGAGAAAAACAAATATCGTGTGTTAACACATGTAAGCGGAATAAAGAAAAACGGTACCAATCAACCGGTTTGCAAGGCAGAAATAGAGACACAGATGTAGAGAACAGACATATAGACTCCAAGTGGGGAAAGGGGGGCGGGGGGTTGTGGTGGGATGAACTGGCAGGTTGGGATTGCCATATATGCATTACTAATAAGAAAAGAAATATCAAATTGTACACTTTCAATATATGCAGTTTATCGTATGTCCATTGTGTCTCAGTAAAAGCTCTTAAGGAAGAAAGAAAAAGAAGATGTGCTGCATGTGGAGTATGCAACATTACTCAGCCATAGAAAGCAATGAAACCTTGCCATTTGGCGCAACCTGGATGGTCCTAGAGAATATTACACTTAGTAAAGTAAGTCTGACTGAGAAGGATAAAGGTACGTGGAATCTAAAAACGGCAACGAAGTGAACCTTTGTGCAAAACAAAGAGAGACTCACAGACGTAGAAAACACACGTGTGGTTACCCAAGGGGAAAGTGTAGGGGAGGGACATATTTGGAGGTGGGGTTGGGGTTAAAGGAGAGGCAACAGTATCCCTAAAGCAGAGAAGCAGCAAGGATTTTACTGCCTAGCACCGGGAACTAGCTTCATATCTCCTAAGAAACCGTACTGGAAAATAACCTGAAAAAGCACATTTCACTGAATCGCTTCGCTGTACACCTGAAACGAACACAGTATTGTAAATCAACTCTACTTCTACTTAGCTAGGACACAAACAAACAAACACAAACAATCCAAACAGATCAAGGAGGCCACCGGGAGAAATGCAAGCGTAGGATCTTTGACAACGTAGGAATTGGAAAGGATCAGGGAAGGAGTGGGGAGATAGGGGGTGGGGTGGGGGTGTTGGGTGGAGTAGCGGTGGTGGTGAGGGCGCGGCCTGAGGTGGTGGTGCTGTCCGGAGCGGCCATGATGCTGTCGGTAGGAGGAGAGGTTCAGGGGAGGGGGGGTGGTCGTGGGGGTGGTGACGGTGGTGGTGGTACTAGTGGTGGAGGAGTGGGCGGTGTTGGAAACATATTTCTGCTGAGGGACAAAACATGAATACAGAGTGCGGTTTGCCATGGCATCGTGGACTTCTCTTGAACTCCTCGTGCAAGACAGTGCTTCGGGGACTCTCTAGGACAATGGGCTGTATCACTGCCCGAGGTGGCACCTTCCTTGCTGCTGGTTGTGCAAACACGGTATCGTTTTCGGAGTGTGGGCAGAGGGAGCCAGAGAGCTTGGAGAGGTGGTGAAAGGTGAAGAGATGGGGCGCGCCGGTGCTAGTGTGGGGTATTGCTTACGGGGCAAGGAGTGACGCAAGTGTGGGGTCAGGGTGAGGAAGAGCACAAGCCCAAGCAAGGTGTCCGGGCGCAAGAGTGGCGGAGCGCGCGAGGTGTCCGGTGGTGGAGGCTTGGCTCCGCAGTGTGTGTCGGGTGGGGGGGGCGTCCGCGTGGGAAGGACAGGCCGGCAGGTGCGGTGGAGAGCTGCGGGTGGGAGCGAGCTGTGGCAGGCCCGGTGCCTTGGGCGTGGGAGCGGGGACGCCTAGCTCCGCTTTGGGGCTGCGGGAACCAAAAGGCGACGCTGCGGCTGCATGGGCCGGGAATCGAACCCGGGCCTCCCGCGTGGCAGGCGAGAATTCTACCACTGAACCACCCATGCACCGAGGGCGCCCGGCGCCCGATGCTGCCCCAGCGCTGCTCGCAGCCAAGAGCCCGATGCTGGGCGCCGCTCGCCCGAGGGCCTCTGCTCCGTTTGCGCAGGAGGCCGACGGCCCACCCCAGTGACAGGCTCCGGGCACGTGGGCGACCCCAGGGCGCCAGGCGGTCGAGAGGACAGAGGGACGGAGGGACGCAGGCGGGCTCGGCCCATCCTGCGCTTTCTCTGCCGTCCACGGCCGCCGCGAGGCTGTCGCTGTCGCCAGAGGAAGCCAGGAGCGGAAGCAGCCAGACCCGCGCCCAAATCGCAGGCAGGGCCGGCGAGGCGAGGCGAGGCGCGGCGGCTGCGGCTGAGGGCCGAGTTTCGTCTCGGTGACCGCCAGGTCCCGACCCCAAGTCCCTCTGGCGGCTGGCTTTCTTGCCGCTGCGGGGCGGGCGAGGGCGGCCAGGGGTGGGGGTGGGATGGGAGTGGGGCAGGCATCGGAGCTCGCGCGGGGCCGGGGCCGCGAGCGCCGGAGATGGGCCCCCGGGAGCGCCGCCGCCACCGAGCAGACGCTCAGGCCCAAGGACCACAGGTGCCTGGGCCTCGCTGCTGCGCTCTGGCCCAGCCCTCTCCCGAGGGGTCCCGCTCTGAGGCGTTGGTCGTGAGAGGAGCGACGCGCCAGGGTGCGGTTAGGTCCGGCCGGGGCAGCGGCTTCCCCGGGCAACGTGCGCTGTGGCGCCCAAGGGGGTGGCCCGGGCTGAGGGCCGGACGACTGTGGGCGGGTGACGGGGCGTCCAGGGCGCGCGCTCTCTCCTCGCTGGAGCACTCTTCCCGGGAGCGACTCCTGCGCCAGGCCTCCTGCAGGGAGGGCCCGGTGGTCCCTGGCCCAGCAGGAAGCTGGGCTGCCTGCGTGCTGGGAGGCAGGCAGCTGTGGCCCAGCCGAGGCCCCAAGGCCAATACGCACCGAGGGCACGCACCCCAGGCCGGCAAGACGGCGTCGGCCACCTCCGCGTGGCTGTGGGGGGAATGGAATGGGCAGGCGGGCCGGCGGGGCTGGCGCAAGGGACAGGATGTTGGACGGAGGGAGAGCTGCTGGTGGCGGACGTGGCAGCAAGGCTGTGAGAGTGAGCCCGCTGTTCACCAGGCAGAAGTCGGGCAGGCGGAAGGCGGGCGAAGAGTCGAGGGCTTTGCACCCGCGTCTGGTGTGTGTGTGTGGCGGTGGCGGGGTGCAGCGGGTGCAGTGGGAGTGGGAGCGAGGGACGGAGGGCGGAAGGAAGGAAGGGAGGGAGGGAAGGAGAAAAACTAGCAGCAGCAGCAGCAGCAGCAAGCAAGCAGGTGAGGAAAGATGTGGTGCGAAGGACTGAAGGTTGGTGGTGTGGGTGCAGGTAGGAGGGGGCGTACTGGCTGGGCGGGAGGGCGTGTGTCCGGGAGGCTTCCAACGGGGCCATTTCTGCCAAGCCCGCGGGCGGGTGGGCAGGAAGCGCGGCCGTGGCGGAGAGGGTCCCGCGTGTGAGAGGCACGGATGTCCGGGCCTGAGTTTGGAGAGGCCGCAAGAGTGCAGTGCGCCAACGGAGAGGAAGGCGGTCAGGGGCTGCCAGAGGGACGGGTGCGTTAGTGGGGCGGGCCAAAAGTCTGGCTTGTCAGGAGTGGGATTCGAACCCACGCCTCCAGGGGAGACTGCGACCTGAACGCAGCGCCTTAGACCGCTCGGCCATCCTGACGGCGGGCCGGAGCGGGCGCGTCGCCGCTCGGCTGGCTGGGACCCGCCGCGACGCCAACAGCGGTGCCCTTGGCTGGACGCGGTGCTCCGCGCCAGGCGGGCGGCCGTCTGGCTGAGCAACGCACCGGGCGCGCGGTGGCCGACGGCGAGCGAGGCCTGCCGACGCGCCTGCCTCCGGCGCGGTGGCGGCCTCGCCCACCCGTGGCCCCGGACCGCGCCCGGCCGCGTCGGGCCAGCGCGTGCCGGCAGCACCCTCCCGCACCTCTCTTCGCCGGACGTGGCACGGCGCACGCCCAGGCCCTCCTCGAAGCCTCGCTTGGCCTGTCGGGCCCCCGCACCCGGCGCGATCCCCGCGTTGGAGGCAACAGGCAGCGCGCACTGGCAGGTGTCAGCGCCACGCGGGTCCGCGTCCCTGTCGGGGCCCGGGGGCTGCTGCTTTGGACGACGCGGTTGGTTTGGTGTCGGGTCGGGTCGGGCACGCGCCCGGCGCCCGTGGTGGGCAGAGGGCAGAGGGAGGCACCGGCAGGCAGCCCAGAGCGGCCGGGCGCCCCGGCGGTCGCCGCCGTCCTCGTTAGTATAGTGGTGAGTATCCCCGCCTGTCACGCGGGAGACCGGGGTTCGATTCCCCGACGGGGAGGCAGCACGCCCTCTTTTTGATGGCCGGCGCCGCGCTCGGTCCTGCCGCCGGGTCCCCAAGGGCCCTTCTCCTCCCGTCGCCGTCCGCCCTCCAGCGAGGCCAGCGCGTGCCTAGCCTGCCCGCCCTGCACCCCCTGCAGCCCTCCAGCCCTTCCTCCTCGCCGGGCGCTCGGTCGCCACGGCGAGCCAGGGCCTCCTCTCGACCCCACAACCGCCCGAAGACATCGCGGCCCGTCCGAAGGGCCGGCCTCACTGGGCTCCTTGCGGAGCGCCGCACAGCCGCGCAGCTCTGCACAGCGGGCGGGCCGGGTGGGTGGCGGATGAGTGCCGTCCCCTGTCGGTGCGGGAGGCGGCCTGGCCCCGCGCCGGGGGGAGAAGGGCCTTGGGGAGCCAGGTGCTGGAGGACGCGTCCCCCGGGGTGGGGGTGAGGGCGGGGGCGGGGGGTGGCCCGCGGCGTGAAGTCGAGGCCCGGGAGCAGCAAGGCAGCGAGAGCGCCCCCCTGAGGCGGTCGGGCCGGTGGACTAGGGCAGCTGCGGAGAGCTGGCGCGGCTGGGGCTCCGGGCGGTCGTTGGTGTCGCCTGTGGCAGCACGGAGCTGCCGGCTGGCGGGGCGTCGGGGCAGGGCTGCTCCAGGCGGCGGAGGCGGTGGAGGGGGAGGAGGGGGAGGAGGGGGAGGAGGACCAGGAGGAGGAGGAGGAGGGACAGGAGGAGGAGGGACAGGAGGAGGAGGAGGAGGAGGACGAGGAGGAGGAGACGGCGGCCGAGGCGGCGGCGAGAGTGCGGTCGGGCGAGCCCGGGGCCGGCGTCTGCGGGCGGCCCGGGCTGTGCAGCGTTGGTGGTATAGTGGTGAGCATAGCTGCCTTCCAAGCAGTTGACCCGGGTTCGATTCCCGGCCAACGCAGTGGGCCGACCTTTTGCCGAGCTCCGCGGGCCTCGGGCCCCGGGCCTGGGAGGGAGAGCCGGGAGCGGGGAGCTAGCTGGCCCTTCGCGGCTTTTCGCGTGTGTGCGAGAAGCAGGCGCGCAGTGTTTTGCGGCTGCGGCCAGCAGGAAGAACGCGAGGGCACGTGCGTTGCCAGGAGCGGCGCGGGGACTGGACTTGGGGAAGCCGGGTCTTGGCGCCGAGGTGGCGCGGCGCGGGCGCTATGGGGCGAGGAGCAGCGAGTGGCAGGCCTGGCGCTCCCTGGTGGTCTAGTGGTTAGGATTCGGCGCTCTCACCGCCGCGGCCCGGGTTCGATTCCCGGTCAGGGAAGCCCTTCTTCTGCCTCTCGGCCTCCCACCGTCCCGCGCCCCCTTTTAGCTAGCCCACGCTTGCTCCGCCGCCTCGGAGCCCCGCCAGCAGCCGCCCGCCACCGTCCACCTCCAGCCCAAGCCCTGCCACGCAACCCTTTTGGCCGCACTGGAGCGCTCGCCCACGCCAGGCCCTCCACATCCCGCCTCCTCCTTCTCGGACCCTTGCCTCAGCCCCAAACACGACTGGCCGGGGCAGCCTCTCTCCCCGCCGAGGCTGTGGCCACGAGCAAACGCCCCCACCTGCGTTTGGACTCTCCGGCAGCACGACTTCTGCCACGACGCATCTCACCGCTGACGACCCATCCCGTCTTCCTTCCTGAGGGGCTGGTGTTGGTGCTGCTGCTGCTGCTGCTGCTGCTGTTTGTGGTAAAGGTGGTGGTGGTGGCGGCGGTGGTGGTGATGACAGTGCGGGTGGGGATGGGGGTGGGGGTGGGGGTGCGGATGGCGGTGGGGGGGGTCGGCATGGAGGGGTGGGGGTGGAGGGTCCTGTTGAGTGCCAGCACCTGCGACGCGGATCCATCGGGAAGGTGCAGGAGAGGGATCTCCATCTCCAAGTCGGGCCACTTGCAGGGACTCCGGCCGCTTACTCGTGGGCCAGGTCCTGGACTGCCTGTGACTCCCGTGGCCCAGCGGTGGGCTCCAAGGGCGTCCTGGTCTTGAGCGGGCCATGGGAGCAGAGAGGCGGACCAAGGCACCCCGGAGGCAGAGATGTGAAAATGAATCCAAACACGTGCCAGGAGTTACACCGCCAGGCAGTGGAAGTCAGAGCGCAGGCAGATACCGGAGGTCAGCTGTGAAGACGGAGCCAAGCAGGTGGGATGCGGTGGAAGCAGATGCGTGACAGGGTGGACCACCAGCTAATATCGCATTCCAGGTGCGTGACCAACGCTCTCAACCCTATCACAGTGAGGCAAGAATGTGACCGTGCATACGTCCCTCCCTCCCCCAGAGCAAAGACACACACCCACGTGCGCGCGCGCACACATACACTGCTCCCCTAGACATGACTTCTCATGGTTTCCCATTCTCACCATTACTGTCTGTCTATCCAGGATATGCGCTGTCCTCCTTCGCAGCCCGTCCTCACCTTCTCCTAAGGATTCTCCCCAAGGTAAGTCCTCAGTCCCCATGCAGCCCAAGCTTGGGCACCTCTGTCGCCAAAGGCTTTAATGTCTGCTCACAGATTGTTTCCTTCAGAGGCAAACGGGACAGCCGGTGACGTGCACCGACCTGCCGTGGTGGTGTCACACTCGGTGCATTTGGACAACTGCAGGTCCCCTGTGGAAAGGAGCGAGAGTGGGCAGATGGGGCTTCTCATCACTGCAGGAAGTTTCCTCGGTGGCCTTGCTGGTACCTTGGGGGCTGTGTGACAGCGCGGGAGGAAGGTGTTCGTGGCCGTTGGTGGTGGTCACCCCATGTGGATTAGGGAACGGAGCAAAACAGCCCTGTGGAGAGAGGGTGGTGGTGAGCCGCTTGCTGGGAGGTGGGAGGAAGGGCCTGGGGTGTCTGGGTGGAGCAGGGGCGGGAACGGAGGTATTGGGCTTGCAGGGACCTGGCCGGGAGAGCTGCTGGCCACTCAGGCAGAGGCTCTGCAGAAGCTTGGGACGGTGGTGGCACCGGTGCTGGTACGTGTGTGCGGGTAGGTCAGATCTGGGGTACGGGGGGAGCTGGAGTAGCAGGGGGTCTGAGGAGCGCTGGCAGAAGGGAGACTTCCAGGCAGGGCATGTGAGAGTCGGGCCTGGGGTACAAGGGTATGGTGCGGGGTAGAGTGGGCCGAGCCTGCCGGCTAGGAGGAAGGGCGGGTGGCAAGCCGGGTATGTGAGTGGGCTGTGGTGCAAGGAGGATGGTGGGAGAGGACGCCATCGGGGCAGGGTGGTGGGTGAGCTTGCCAGACTGGTGCGCTGTGCTGCAAGGCGGTCAGGCGAACCACTGGGCTGGGACTGGGGGCGGTGGGTAAGAAGCAGGCAAGAGAGAAACAGAAACGCAGGATGCGACAGGGGCGAGGTGTGGTCCGAATGGGGTGGGGGCGTTCTACTGCCCCAGAGACATAAATCGCCTGTCATCAAGAGAAAACATCCAGTCTCATGTGAGTGTGATTGCGTGGGGCTGGGGGTGGGGGTGGGGGTGAGGGTGGAGGTTCAGATTTCAAGAGGCCAAAGGAGAGCTTCCATATGATCCAGCAGTCCCATTCCTGGGTACGTGCCCGGAAAAGACGAAACTCTGATGCCAAACGATACGCGTACCTCCATGTTCGCAGCAGCATTATGTGCAATAGCCAAGGTGGAAAGTACACAACCGCCCACCAACAGACGGCTGGCACAAGATGTGGTATCTGTGTAGCATGGATTATTTCTCAGCCGTGAGGAAAAAGAATGAAATATTGCCATTAGCCACCACAAGGATGGTCCCAGAGACTACTAGACTTAGCGAAAGAAGTCCGACAGAAAAGGACAAGATATGTGGAAACGAAAACCTATTCCACATGAATCTATGTGCGAAACAGACTCACAGACATAGAAAACCAAATGATGGTTCCCCAAGGGGAAAGGGAGACGTGGAGTCATAAATCAGAAGCTGAAAGGAATGGATACACACTACTATGTGTGAGGGAGAAAGCAGCAAGGATATACAGAATAACTCGGGGAATAATATTCACTATCTTCTAGCAAACTGCACTAGAAATCAAGCCGAAAAAATATTAGCCATGGAAAATAGTCCCCCTTTGCTGTGCATCTGAAATTCACACGATATTGTTCATCAGCTGTGCTCCCCAAGCACAAGTACATAGAAGTAAATCACTAATCACTTAGAGAGAGAGAGAGAGAGCTCAGTGACGAAATACATAAAGAGGAGAAAGACGAGCTATCATGTGATCCAGCAGTCCCAATCCTCGGGACACACCCGGGAAAGAGAGAAACTATACCTTGAAAAGAGACATGAACCCCCATGTTCACAGCAGCACTATGTGCTATAGCCAAGACATGGAAAACGTACTGTGGAATATTACTCAGCCATCAAAAAAGAATGAAATAGTGCCATGTGCAGCAAAAAGGATGGACCTAGAGAAGATTACACTTAGTGAAGTAAGTCCAACAGCGAGGGAGAGAGATATGTGGAATCTAAACAATCATACCAATGAATCTATGTGCAAAACAGACACAGAGTCACAGACGTAGAACACAAACTGATGCTTACCCAAGGCGAAAGGGAGGAGTGGAAGAATAAGTTGGGAGCTGCGATGAACAGACACACCATACAATATAGAAAAGAGATCAAGTAACGAGGATGTAGAGAATAGCACAGGGAATAAGAGTCAGTATCTTCTGGTACCCCATTATGGAAATAAACCTGAAAATACATCATCTATGGAAAATAGTATCTCCCTGCTGTGCACCTGAAACTAACACACTACTGTCAATCAACTATACTTCCACTACTGCAGCTACTACTCTACAGAAAGGAAGGAAGGAAGGAAGGAACGACGGAAGGATGGAAGGAAGGAATGTAGGGAGCGAGGAAGGGGTGGAGGGAGGGAGGAAGGAAGAAGCAAAGAAGGAAAGACAAATGAAAGAAAGAAAAACCAAGCAAGCAGCAAAGGAAGAAGCAAGCAAGCAAGGAAAGAAGGAAGGAAGGATAGAAGCAAGAAATAAAGGAAGGAAGGAAGGAAGAAGGAAGGAAGGAAAGGAAAGGAAAGAAAGAAAAAGCAAGCAAGGAAGAAACGAAGAAAGACAAAAGAAAGAAGGACAGGTGAGCTGTCATATGATCTAGCAATCCCAATCCTCAGTACACATCTGGAAAAGACAGAAGCGCTAATTTGAAAAGATGCATGCACCCTCATGTGCATAGCAGCACTGTGTGCCATAGCCAAGACGTGGAAAACACCCAAGTGCTCATCAACAGATGGCAGTCGCAAGAAGATGTGCTGTACGTGCACGCCAGTGTTCACTGCAGCACTATTTACAAGAGCCGGGACGTGGAAGCAACCTAAATGTCCATCAACAGGTGAATGGGTAAAGAAGATGTGGTACATATACGCGATTGAATATTACTCAGCTGTAAAAAGGAACGCAGTTGGGACATTTGTCGAGACATGGATGGACCTAGAGACTGTCATACAGAGTGAAGTGAGTCAGAAAGAGAAAAACAAATATCGTGTGTTAACACATGTAAGCGGAATAAAGAAAAACGGTACCAATCAACCGGTTTGCAAGGCAGAAATAGAGACACAGATGTAGAGAACAGACATATAGACTCCAAGTGGGGAAAGGGGGGCGGGGGGTTGTGGTGGGATGAACTGGCAGGTTGGGATTGCCATATATGCATTACTAATAAGAAAAGAAATATCAAATTGTACACTTTCAATATATGCAGTTTATCGTATGTCCATTGTGTCTCAGTAAAAGCTCTTAAGGAAGAAAGAAAAAGAAGATGTGCTGCATGTGGAGTATGCAACATTACTCAGCCATAGAAAGCAATGAAACCTTGCCATTTGGCGCAACCTGGATGGTCCTAGAGAATATTACACTTAGTAAAGTAAGTCTGACTGAGAAGGATAAAGGTACGTGGAATCTAAAAACGGCAACGAAGTGAACCTTTGTGCAAAACAAAGAGAGACTCACAGACGTAGAAAACACACGTGTGGTTACCCAAGGGGAAAGTGTAGGGGAGGGACATATTTGGAGGTGGGGTTGGGGTTAAAGGAGAGGCAACAGTATCCCTAAAGCAGAGAAGCAGCAAGGATTTTACTGCCTAGCACCGGGAACTAGCTTCATATCTCCTAAGAAACCGTACTGGAAAATAACCTGAAAAAGCACATTTCACTGAATCGCTTCGCTGTACACCTGAAACGAACACAGTATTGTAAATCAACTCTACTTCTACTTAGCTAGGACACAAACAAACAAACACAAACAATCCAAACAGATCAAGGAGGCCACCGGGAGAAATGCAAGCGTAGGATCTTTGACAACGTAGGAATTGGAAAGGATCAGGGAAGGAGTGGGGAGATAGGGGGTGGGGTGGGGGTGTTGGGTGGAGTAGCGGTGGTGGTGAGGGCGCGGCCTGAGGTGGTGGTGCTGTCCGGAGCGGCCATGATGCTGTCGGTAGGAGGAGAGGTTCAGGGGAGGGGGGGTGGTCGTGGGGGTGGTGACGGTGGTGGTGGTACTAGTGGTGGAGGAGTGGGCGGTGTTGGAAACATATTTCTGCTGAGGGACAAAACATGAATACAGAGTGCGGTTTGCCATGGCATCGTGGACTTCTCTTGAACTCCTCGTGCAAGACAGTGCTTCGGGGACTCTCTAGGACAATGGGCTGTATCACTGCCCGAGGTGGCACCTTCCTTGCTGCTGGTTGTGCAAACACGGTATCGTTTTCGGAGTGTGGGCAGAGGGAGCCAGAGAGCTTGGAGAGGTGGTGAAAGGTGAAGAGATGGGGCGCGCCGGTGCTAGTGTGGGGTATTGCTTACGGGGCAAGGAGTGACGCAAGTGTGGGGTCAGGGTGAGGAAGAGCACAAGCCCAAGCAAGGTGTCCGGGCGCAAGAGTGGCGGAGCGCGCGAGGTGTCCGGTGGTGGAGGCTTGGCTCCGCAGTGTGTGTCGGGTGGGGGGGGCGTCCGCGTGGGAAGGACAGGCCGGCAGGTGCGGTGGAGAGCTGCGGGTGGGAGCGAGCTGTGGCAGGCCCGGTGCCTTGGGCGTGGGAGCGGGGACGCCTAGCTCCGCTTTGGGGCTGCGGGAACCAAAAGGCGACGCTGCGGCTGCATGGGCCGGGAATCGAACCCGGGCCTCCCGCGTGGCAGGCGAGAATTCTACCACTGAACCACCCATGCACCGAGGGCGCCCGGCGCCCGATGCTGCCCCAGCGCTGCTCGCAGCCAAGAGCCCGATGCTGGGCGCCGCTCGCCCGAGGGCCTCTGCTCCGTTTGCGCAGGAGGCCGACGGCCCACCCCAGTGACAGGCTCCGGGCACGTGGGCGACCCCAGGGCGCCAGGCGGTCGAGAGGACAGAGGGACGGAGGGACGCAGGCGGGCTCGGCCCATCCTGCGCTTTCTCTGCCGTCCACGGCCGCCGCGAGGCTGTCGCTGTCGCCAGAGGAAGCCAGGAGCGGAAGCAGCCAGACCCGCGCCCAAATCGCAGGCAGGGCCGGCGAGGCGAGGCGAGGCGCGGCGGCTGCGGCTGAGGGCCGAGTTTCGTCTCGGTGACCGCCAGGTCCCGACCCCAAGTCCCTCTGGCGGCTGGCTTTCTTGCCGCTGCGGGGCGGGCGAGGGCGGCCAGGGGTGGGGGTGGGATGGGAGTGGGGCAGGCATCGGAGCTCGCGCGGGGCCGGGGCCGCGAGCGCCGGAGATGGGCCCCCGGGAGCGCCGCCGCCACCGAGCAGACGCTCAGGCCCAAGGACCACAGGTGCCTGGGCCTCGCTGCTGCGCTCTGGCCCAGCCCTCTCCCGAGGGGTCCCGCTCTGAGGCGTTGGTCGTGAGAGGAGCGACGCGCCAGGGTGCGGTTAGGTCCGGCCGGGGCAGCGGCTTCCCCGGGCAACGTGCGCTGTGGCGCCCAAGGGGGTGGCCCGGGCTGAGGGCCGGACGACTGTGGGCGGGTGACGGGGCGTCCAGGGCGCGCGCTCTCTCCTCGCTGGAGCACTCTTCCCGGGAGCGACTCCTGCGCCAGGCCTCCTGCAGGGAGGGCCCGGTGGTCCCTGGCCCAGCAGGAAGCTGGGCTGCCTGCGTGCTGGGAGGCAGGCAGCTGTGGCCCAGCCGAGGCCCCAAGGCCAATACGCACCGAGGGCACGCACCCCAGGCCGGCAAGACGGCGTCGGCCACCTCCGCGTGGCTGTGGGGGGAATGGAATGGGCAGGCGGGCCGGCGGGGCTGGCGCAAGGGACAGGATGTTGGACGGAGGGAGAGCTGCTGGTGGCGGACGTGGCAGCAAGGCTGTGAGAGTGAGCCCGCTGTTCACCAGGCAGAAGTCGGGCAGGCGGAAGGCGGGCGAAGAGTCGAGGGCTTTGCACCCGCGTCTGGTGTGTGTGTGTGGCGGTGGCGGGGTGCAGCGGGTGCAGTGGGAGTGGGAGCGAGGGACGGAGGGCGGAAGGAAGGAAGGGAGGGAGGGAAGGAGAAAAACTAGCAGCAGCAGCAGCAGCAGCAAGCAAGCAGGTGAGGAAAGATGTGGTGCGAAGGACTGAAGGTTGGTGGTGTGGGTGCAGGTAGGAGGGGGCGTACTGGCTGGGCGGGAGGGCGTGTGTCCGGGAGGCTTCCAACGGGGCCATTTCTGCCAAGCCCGCGGGCGGGTGGGCAGGAAGCGCGGCCGTGGCGGAGAGGGTCCCGCGTGTGAGAGGCACGGATGTCCGGGCCTGAGTTTGGAGAGGCCGCAAGAGTGCAGTGCGCCAACGGAGAGGAAGGCGGTCAGGGGCTGCCAGAGGGACGGGTGCGTTAGTGGGGCGGGCCAAAAGTCTGGCTTGTCAGGAGTGGGATTCGAACCCACGCCTCCAGGGGAGACTGCGACCTGAACGCAGCGCCTTAGACCGCTCGGCCATCCTGACGGCGGGCCGGAGCGGGCGCGTCGCCGCTCGGCTGGCTGGGACCCGCCGCGACGCCAACAGCGGTGCCCTTGGCTGGACGCGGTGCTCCGCGCCAGGCGGGCGGCCGTCTGGCTGAGCAACGCACCGGGCGCGCGGTGGCCGACGGCGAGCGAGGCCTGCCGACGCGCCTGCCTCCGGCGCGGTGGCGGCCTCGCCCACCCCTGGCCCCGGACCGCGCCCGGCCGCGTCGGGCCAGCGCGTGCCGGCAGCACCCTCCCGCACCTCTCTTCGCCGGACGTGGCACGGCGCACGCCCAGGCCCTCCTCGAAGCCTCGCTTGGCCTGTCGGGCCCCCGCACCCGGCGCGATCCCCGCGTTGGAGGCAACAGGCAGCGCGCACTGGCAGGTGTCAGCGCCACGCGGGTCCGCGTCCCTGTCGGGGCCCGGGGGCTGCTGCTTTGGACGACGCGGTTGGTTTGGTGTCGGGTCGGGTCGGGCACGCGCCCGGCGCCCGTGGTGGGCAGAGGGCAGAGGGAGGCACCGGCAGGCAGCCCAGAGCGGCCGGGCGCCCCGGCGGTCGCCGCCGTCCTCGTTAGTATAGTGGTGAGTATCCCCGCCTGTCACGCGGGAGACCGGGGTTCGATTCCCCGACGGGGAGGCAGCACGCCCTCTTTTTGATGGCCGGCGCCGCGCTCGGTCCTGCCGCCGGGTCCCCAAGGGCCCTTCTCCTCCCGTCGCCGTCCGCCCTCCAGCGAGGCCAGCGCGTGCCTAGCCTGCCCGCCCTGCACCCCCTGCAGCCCTCCAGCCCTTCCTCCTCGCCGGGCGCTCGGTCGCCACGGCGAGCCAGGGCCTCCTCTCGACCCCACAACCGCCCGAAGACATCGCGGCCCGTCCGAAGGGCCGGCCTCACTGGGCTCCTTGCGGAGCGCCGCACAGCCGCGCAGCTCTGCACAGCGGGCGGGCCGGGTGGGTGGCGGATGAGCGCCGTCCCCTGTCGGTGCGGGAGGCGGCCTGGCCCCGCGCCGGGGGGAGAAGGGCCTTGGGGAGCCAGGTGCTGGAGGACGCGTCCCCCGGGGTGGGGGTGAGGGCGGGGGCGGGGGGTGGCCCGCGGCGTGAAGTCGAGGCCCGGGAGCAGCAAGGCAGCGAGAGCGCCCCCCTGAGGCGGTCGGGCCGGTGGACTAGGGCAGCTGCGGAGAGCTGGCGCGGCTGGGGCTCCGGGCGGTCGTTGGTGTCGCCTGTGGCAGCACGGAGCTGCCGGCTGGCGGGGCGTCGGGGCAGGGCTGCTCCAGGCGGCGGAGGCGGCGGAGGCGGAGGAGGGGGAGGAGGGGGAGGAGGACCAGGAGGAGGAGGAGGAGGGACAGGAGGAGGAGGAGGAGGACGAGGAGGAGGAGACGGCGGCCGAGGCGGCGGCGAGAGTGCGGTCGGGCGAGCCCGGGGCCGGCGTCTGCGGGCGGCCCGGGCTGTGCAGCGTTGGTGGTATAGTGGTGAGCATAGCTGCCTTCCAAGCAGTTGACCCGGGTTCGATTCCCGGCCAACGCAGTGGGCCGACCTTTTGCCGAGCTCCGCGGGCCTCGGGCCCCGGGCCTGGGAGGGAGAGCCGGGAGCGGGGAGCTAGCTGGCCCTTCGCGGCTTTTCGCGTGTGTGCGAGAAGCAGGCGCGCAGTGTTTTGCGGCTGCGGCCAGCAGGAAGAACGCGAGGGCACGTGCGTTGCCAGGAGCGGCGCGGGGACTGGACTTGGGGGAGCCGGGTCTTGGCGCCGAGGTGGCGCGGCGCGGGCGCTATGGGGCGAGGAGCAGCGAGTGGCAGGCCTGGCGCTCCCTGGTGGTCTAGTGGTTAGGATTCGGCGCTCTCACCGCCGCGGCCCGGGTTCGATTCCCGGTCAGGGAAGCCCTTCTTCTGCCTCTCGGCCTCCCACCGTCCCGCGCCCCCTTTTAGCCAGCCCACGCTTGCTCCGCCGCCTCGGAGCCCCGCCAGCAGCCGCCCGCCACCGTCCACCTCCAGCCCAAGCCCTGCCACGCAACCCTTTTGGCCGCACTGGAGCGCTCGCCCACGCCAGGCCCTCCACATCCCGCCTCCTCCTTCTCGGACCCTTGCCTCAGCCCCAAACACGACTGGCCGGGGCAGCCTCTCTCCCCGCCGAGGCTGTGGCCACGAGCAAACGCCCCCACCTGCGTTTGGACTCTCCGGCAGCACGACTTCTGCCACGACGCATCTCACAGCTGACGACCCAACCCGTCTTCCTTCCTGAGGGGCTGGTGTTGGTGCTGCTGCTGCTGCTGCCTCCGCTGCCCCTGGTGGCGGCGGTGGCAGTCCTGGTGTGGTGTTGGGGCTGGAGCCGCTGCTGCTGCTGCTGCTGTTTGTGGTAAAGGTGGTGGTGGTGGCGGCGGTGGTGGTGATGACAGTGCGGGTGGGGCGGGGGGGTGATGGCAGTGCGGGTGGGGATGGGGGTGGGGGTGGGGGTGCGGATGGCGGTGGGGGGGGGTCGGCATGGAGGGGTGGGGGTGGAGGGTCCCGTTGAGTGCCAGCACCTGCGACGCGGATCCATCGGGAAGGTGCAGGAGAGGGATCTCCATCTCCAAGTCGGGCCACTTGCAGGGACTCCGGCCGCTTACTCGTGGGCCAGGTCCTGGACTGCCTGTGACTCCCGTGGCCCGGTGGTGGGCTCCAAGGGCGTCCTGGTCTTGAGCGGGCCATGGGAGCAGAGAGGCGGACCAAGGCACCCCGGAGGCAGAGATGTGAAAATGAATCCAAACACGTGCCAGGAGTTACACCGCCAGGCAGTGGAAGTCAGAGCGCAGGCAGATATCGGAGGTCAGCTGTGAAGACGGAGCCAAGCAGGTGGGATGCGGTGGAAGCAGATGCGTGACAGGGTGGACCACCAGCTAATATCGCATTCCAGGTGCGTGACCAACGCTCTCAACCCTATCACAGTGAGGCAAGAATGTGACCGTGCATACGTCCCTCCCTCCCCCAGAGCAAAGACACACACCCACGTGCGCGCGCGCACACATACACTGCTCCCCTAGACATGACTTCTCATGGTTTCCCATTCTCACCATTACTGTCTGTCTATCCAGGATATGCGCTGTCCTCCTTCGCAGCCCGTCCTCACCTTCTCCTAAGGATTCTCCCCAAGGTAAGTCCTCAGTCCCCATGCAGCCCAAGCTTGGGCACCTCTGTCGCCAAAGGCTTTAACGTCTGCTCACAGATTGTTTCCTTCAGAGGCAAACGGGGCAGCCGGTGACGTGCACCGACCTGCCGTGGTGGTGTCACACTCGGTGCATTTGGACAACTGCAGGTCCCCTGTGGAAAGGAGCAAGAGTGGGCAGATGGGGCTTCCCATCACCGCAGGAAGTTTCCTCGGTGGCCTTGCTGGTACCTTGGGGGCTGTGTGACAGCGCGGGAGGAAGGTGTTCGTGGCCGTTGGTGGTGGTCACCCCATATGGATTAGGGAACGGAGCAAAACAGCCCTGTGGAGAGAGGGTGGTGGTGAGCCGCTTGCTGGGAGGTGGGAGGAAGGGCCTGGGGTGTCTGGGTGGAGCAGGGGCGGGCACGGAGGTATTGGGCTTGCAGGGACCTGGCCGGGAGAGCTGCTGGCCACTCAGGCAGAGGCTCTGCAGAAGCTTGGGACGGTGGTGGCACCGGTGCTGGTACGTGTGTGCGGGTAGGTCAGATCTGGGGTACGGGGGGAGCTGGAGTAGCAGGGGGTCTGAGGAGCGCTGGCGGAAGGGAGACTTCCAGGCAGGGCGTGTGAGAGTCGGGCCTGGGGTACAAGGGTGTGGTGCGGGGTAGAGTGGGCCGAGCCTGCCGGCTAGGAGGAAGGGCGGGTGGCAAGCCGGGTATGTGAGTGGGCTGTGGTGCGAGGAGGATGGTGGGAGAGGACGCCATCGGGGCAGGGTGGTGGGTGAGCTTGCCAGACTGGTGCGCTGTGCTGCAAGGCGGTCAGGCGAACCACTGGGCTGGGACTGGGGGCGGTGGGTAAGAAGCAGGCAAGAGAGAAACAGAAACGCGGGATGCGACAGGGGCGAGGTGTGGTCCGAATGGGGTGGGGGCGTTCTACTGCCCCAGAGACATAAATCGCCTGTCATCAAGAGAAAACATCCAGTCTCATGTGAGTGTGATTGCGTGGGGCTGGGGGTGGGGGTAGGGGTGGGGGTGGGGGTGAGGGTGGTGGTTCAGATTTCAAGAGGCCAAAGGAGAGCTTCCATATGATCCAGCAGTCCCATTCCTGGGTACGTGCCCGGAAAAGACGAAACTCTAATGCCAAACGATACGAGTACCTCCATGTTCGCAGCAGCATTATGTGCAATAGCCAAGGTGGAAAGCACACAACCGCCCATCAGCAGACGGCTGGCACAAGATGTGGTATCTGTGTAGCATGGATTATTTCTCAGCCATGAGGAAAAAGAATGAAATATTGCCATTAGCCACCACAAGGATGGTCCCAGAGACTACTAGACTTAGCGAAAGACGTCCGACAGAAAAGGACAAGATATGTGGAAACGAAAACCTATTACACATGAATCTATGGGCGAAACAGACTCACAGACACAGAAAACCAAATGATGGTTCCCCAAGGGGAAAGGGAGACGTGGAGTCATAAATCAGAAGCTGAAAGGAATGGATACACACTACTATGTGTGAGGGAGAAAGCAGCAAGGATATACAGAATAACTCGGGGAATAATAGTCACTACCTTCTAGCAAACTGCACTAGAAATCAAGCCGAAAAAATATTAGCCATGGAAAATAGTCTCCCTTTGCTGTGCATCTGAAATGCACACGATATTGTTCATCAGCTGTGCTCCCCAAGCACAAGTACATAGAAGTAAATCACTAATCACTTAGAGAGAGAGAGAGATCAGTGACGAAATACAGAAAGAGGAGAAAGACGAGCTATCATGTGATCCAGCAGTCCCAATCCTCGGGACACACCCGGGCAAGAGAGAAACTATACCTTGAAAAGAGACATGAACCCCCATGTTCACAGCAGCACTATGTGCTATAGCCAAGACATGGAAAACGTACTGTGGAATATTACTCAGCCATCAAAAAAGAATGAAATAGTGCCATGTGCAGCAAAAAGGATGGACCTAGAGAAGATTACACTTAGTGAAGTAAGTCCAACAGCGAGGGAGAGAGATATGTGGAATCTAAACAATCATACCAATGAATCTATGTGCAAAACAGACACAGAGTCACAGACGTAGAACACAAACTGATGCTTACCCAAGG
>NW_026648562.1:0-38579 GCF_030028045.1 Hippopotamus amphibius kiboko | reverse complement strand
GCATGGGAGCTCTGCCTAGAACATGGCTCTGTGTCCGAAGAGGATTCCCTGCACCTCAGGCACTGGGGAGAGATTTTGTGCACACAGGAGAGCCCTGGCACATGCAGGGTTTCCCCACGGAAAGCAGTGTGAGAAGGAGCCCCTGCCAGGGAAGCACGGCCCTCTCCCATAGAAGCCCTCCATGCAACAGGCCGTCATGGACTCGGCTACAGGCCTTTGTGGCTGGAGAGACTGCAGCTCCCCTGGAGGCTCTGGGTCAGTGTGCGCTCCCCTGCGAGGAAACGAGGCGTGTGGGATGATTCCCTGCCCAAGAATGGCAAGCAGCCTGCTCCTTCCAGTGAGACGCACGTGTGGTGTGAGAGGCTTGGCAGCAGAGAAGAAGCAAGAGGGGCAGCCAGAGAGGGGATGTGCATGCAGCTTGAAGGCCCCAGATCTCCTCCATCCCCACCAGGGAATGCCGGCTCTGCCCGCCAGGCCCCATTCACAGGAGGGCAGCCAGCCTCAGGATCTGCCCTTTCCCAGCCATGAAACCACACACAGCCCACACGCTGAGCCCTGCCAAGGGTGAACGTTGCTCCCCGCATGGGCCGAATGGCACGACTGGGTTAGGGCAGAGAAGGCCCTAGGAGGCCTTCAGGGTGCTGCCCCAGCAAAGCAGTGCTCAGGCAAAGGCACTCTGCTTTCTGGAGGCTGGACGCACACTGGGGTTTCTGCTTGAGGCAGAGAGAGCTCAGCAGGGCGAGCCATGGCTGAAGGCAAAGCAGAGTGTTCTCTGGTGGAGCGATGGCACCCTGTGCTGGCTGACAAGCATGGGAGAAGCCTCACTCCAAATGAGTTCCAGAGGCCACTTCCAAGCAGGAGGCACTCTGGCTGCACAGGCTCGAGAGTCCTGCTCAGGACTTCCCTCTGGCAACAGAGTGGGTGCCAAGGGCGTGTGGGTGGGAAGGGGCTCGGAAGCCACAGGGGAGGCTTTGGGCACCCAGTGCTCTCCGATGGAAAACGCTGCAGGCCCCAGCCTCCACGCACTCCTCCAAGGCTTGGCAGTGGGAAAGCTGTCCACAGCCGAAGGCCCGAGCTCCTCCCTCGGGCTGTTCTGCCTGCCAGACCCACACTCCCTCGAAGTGTGTTCCTGAGGCAGTTGGACAGTCGGGGCAGTGGCGGCTCTCCCAGCATGGGAGCTCTGCCTAGAACATGGCTCTGTGTCCGAAGAGGATTCCCTGCACCTCAGGCACTGGGGAGAGATTTTGTGCACACAGGAGAGCCCTGGCACACGCAGGGTTTCCCCACGGAAAGCAGTGTGAGAAGGAGCCCCTGCCAGGGAAGCACGGCCCTCTCCCATAGAAGCCCTCCATGCAACAGGCCGTCATGGACTCGGCTACAGGCCTTTGTGGCTGGAGAGACTGCAGCTCCCCTGGAGGCTCTGGGTCAGTGTGCGCTCCCCTGCGAGGAAACGAGGCGTGTGGGATGATTCCCTGCCCAAGAATGGCAAGCAGCCTGCTCCTTCCAGTGAGACGCACGTGTGGTGTGAGAGGCTTGGCAGCAGAGAAGAAGCAAGAGGGGCAGCCAGAGAGGGGATGTGCATGCAGCTTGAAGGCCCCAGATCTCCTCCATCCCCACCAGGGAATGCCGGCTCTGCCCGCCAGGCCCCATTCACAGGAGGGCAGCCAGCCTCAGGATCTGCCCTTTCCCAGCCATGAAACCACACACAGCCCACACGCTGAGCCCTGCCAAGGGTGAACGTTGCTCCCCGCATGGGCCGAATGGCACGACTGGGTTAGGGCAGAGAAGGCCCTAGGAGGCCTTCAGGGTGCTGCCCCAGCAAAGCAGTGCTCAGGCAAAGGCACTCTGCTTTCTGGAGGCTGGACGCACACTGGGGTTTCTGCTTGAGGCAGAGAGAGCTCAGCAGGGCGAGCCATGGCTGAAGGCAAAGCAGAGTGTTCTCTGGTGGAGCGATGGCACCCTGTGCTGGCTGACAAGCATGGGAGAAGCCTCACTCCAAATGAGTTCCAGAGGCCACTTCCAAGCAGGAGGCACTCTGGCTGCACAGGCTCGAGAGTCCTGCTCAGGACTTCCCTCTGGCAACAGAGTGGGTGCCAAGGGCGTGTGGGTGGGAAGGGGCTCGGAAGCCACAGGGGAGGCTTTGGGCACCCAGTGCTCTCCGATGGAAAACGCTGCAGGCCCCAGCCTCCACGCACTCCTCCAAGGCTTGGCAGTGGGAAAGCTGTCCACAGCCGAAGGCCCGAGCTCCTCCCTCGGGCCGTTCTGCCTGCCAGACCCACACTCCCTCGAAGTGTGTGCCTGAGGCAGTTGGACAGTCGGGGCAGTGGCGGCTCTCCCAGCATGGGAGCTCTGCCTAGAACATGGCTCTGTGTCCGAAGAGGATTCCCTGCACCTCAGGCACTGGGGAGAGATTTTGTGCACACAGGAGAGCCCTGGCACACGCAGGGTTTCCCCACGGAAAGCAGTGTGAGAAGGAGCCCCTGCCAGGGAAGCACGGCCCTCTCCCATAGAAGCCCTCCATGCAACAGGCCGTCATGGACTCGGCTACAGGCCTTTGTGGCTGGAGAGACTGCAGCTCCCCTGGAGGCTCTGGGTCAGTGTGCGCTCCCCTGCGAGGAAACGAGGCGTGTGGGATGATTCCCTGCCCAAGAATGGCAAGCAGCCTGCTCCTTCCAGTGAGACGCACGTGTGGTGTGAGAGGCTTGGCAGCAGAGAAGAAGCAAGAGGGGCAGCCAGAGAGGGGATGTGCATGCAGCTTGAAGGCCCCAGATCTCCTCCATCCCCACCAGGGAATGCCGGCTCTGCCCGCCAGGCCCCATTCACAGGAGGGCAGCCAGCCTCAGGATCTGCCCTTTCCCAGCCATGAAACCACACACAGCCCACACGCTGAGCCCTGCCAAGGGTGAACGTTGCTCCCCGCATGGGTCGAATGGCACGACTGGGTTAGGGCAGAGAAGGCCCTAGGAGGCCTTCAGGGTGCTGCCCCAGCAAAGCAGTGCTCAGGCAAAGGCACTCTGCTTTCTGGAGGCTGGACGCACACTGGGGTTTCTGCTTGAGGCAGAGAGAGCTCAGCAGGGCGAGCCATGGCTGAAGGCAAAGCAGAGTGTTCTCTGGTGGAGCGATGGCACCCTGTGCTGGCTGACAAGCATGGGAGAAGCCTCACTCCAAATGAGTTCCAGAGGCCACTTCCAAGCAGGAGGCACTCTGGCTGCACAGGCTCGAGAGTCCTGCTCAGGACTTCCCTCTGGCAACAGAGTGGGTGCCAAGGGCGTGTGGGTGGGAAGGGGCTCGGAAGCCACAGGGGAGGCTTTGGGCACCCAGTGCTCTCCGATGGAAAACGCTGCAGGCCCCAGCCTCCACGCACTCCTCCAAGGCTTGGCAGTGGGAAAGCTGTCCACAGCCGAAGGCCCGAGCTCCTCCCTCGGGCCGTTCTGCCTGCCAGACCCACACTCCCTCGAAGTGTGTTCCTGAGGCAGTTGGACAGTCGGGGCAGTGGCGGCTCTCCCAGCATGGGAGCTCTGCCTAGAACATGGCTCTGTGTCCGAAGAGGATTCCCTGCACCTCAGGCACTGGGGAGAGATTTTGTGCACACAGGAGAGCCCTGGCACACGCAGGGTTTCCCCACGGAAAGCAGTGTGAGAAGGAGCCCCTGCCAGGGAAGCACGGCCCTCTCCCATAGAAGCCCTCCATGCAACAGGCCGTCATGGACTCGGCTACAGGCCTTTGTGGCTGGAGAGACTGCAGCTCCCCTGGAGGCTCTGGGTCAGTGTGCGCTCCCCTGCGAGGAAACGAGGCGTGTGGGATGATTCCCTGCCCAAGAATGGCAAGCAGCCTGCTCCTTCCAGTGAGACGCACGTGTGGTGTGAGAGGCTTGGCAGCAGAGAAGAAGCAAGAGGGGCAGCCAGAGAGGGGATGTGCATGCAGCTTGAAGGCCCCAGATCTCCTCCATCCCCACCAGGGAATGCCGGCTCTGCCCGCCAGGCCCCATTCACAGGAGGGCAGCCAGCCTCAGGATCTGCCCTTTCCCAGCCATGAAACCACACACAGCCCACACGCTGAGCCCTGCCAAGGGTGAACGTTGCTCCCCGCATGGGCCGAATGGCACGACTGGGTTAGGGCAGAGAAGGCCCTAGGAGGCCTTCAGGGTGCTGCCCCAGCAAAGCAGTGCTCAGGCAAAGGCACTCTGCTTTCTGGAGGCTGGACGCACACTGGGGTTTCTGCTTGAGGCAGAGAGAGCTCAGCAGGGCGAGCCATGGCTGAAGGCAAAGCAGAGTGTTCTCTGGTGGAGCGATGGCACCCTGTGCTGGCTGACAAGCATGGGAGAAGCCTCACTCCAAATGAGTTCCAGAGGCCACTTCCAAGCAGGAGGCACTCTGGCTGCACAGGCTCGAGAGTCCTGCTCAGGACTTCCCTCTGGCAACAGAGTGGGTGCCAAGGGCGTGTGGGTGGGAAGGGGCTCGGAAGCCACAGGGGAGGCTTTGGGCACCCAGTGCTCTCCGATGGAAAACGCTGCAGGCCCCAGCCTCCACGCACTCCTCCAAGGCTTGGCAGTGGGAAAGCTGTCCACAGCCGAAGGCCCGAGCTCCTCCCTCGGGCCGTTCTGCCTGCCAGACCCACACTCCCTCGAAGTGTGTTCCTGAGGCAGTTGGACAGTCGGGGCAGTGGCGGCTCTCCCAGCATGGGAGCTCTGCCTAGAACATGGCTCTGTGTCCGAAGAGGATTCCCTGCACCTCAGGCACTGGGGAGAGATTTTGTGCACACAGGAGAGCCCTGGCACACGCAGGGTTTCCCCACGGAAAGCAGTGTGAGAAGGAGCCCCTGCCAGGGAAGCACGGCCCTCTCCCATAGAAGCCCTCCATGCAACAGGCCGTCATGGACTCGGCTACAGGCCTTTGTGGCTGGAGAGACTGCAGCTCCCCTGGAGGCTCTGGGTCAGTGTGCGCTCCCCTGCGAGGAAACGAGGCGTGTGGGATGATTCCCTGCCCAAGAATGGCAAGCAGCCTGCTCCTTCCAGTGAGACGCACGTGTGGTGTGAGAGGCTTGGCAGCAGAGAAGAAGCAAGAGGGGCAGCCAGAGAGGGGATGTGCATGCAGCTTGAAGGCCCCAGATCTCCTCCATCCCCACCAGGGAATGCCGGCTCTGCCCGCCAGGCCCCATTCACAGGAGGGCAGCCAGCCTCAGGATCTGCCCTTTCCCAGCCATGAAACCACACACAGCCCACACGCTGAGCCCTGCCAAGGGTGAACGTTGCTCCCCGCATGGGCCGAATGGCACGACTGGGTTAGGGCAGAGAAGGCCCTAGGAGGCCTTCAGGGTGCTGCCCCAGCAAAGCAGTGCTCAGGCAAAGGCACTCTGCTTTCTGGAGGCTGGACGCACACTGGGGTTTCTGCTTGAGGCAGAGAGAGCTCAGCAGGGCGAGCCATGGCTGAAGGCAAAGCAGAGTGTTCTCTGGTGGAGCGATGGCACCCTGTGCTGGCTGACAAGCATGGGAGAAGCCTCACTCCAAATGAGTTCCAGAGGCCACTTCCAAGCAGGAGGCACTCTGGCTGCACAGGCTCGAGAGTCCTGCTCAGGACTTCCCTCTGGCAACAGAGTGGGTGCCAAGGGCGTGTGGGTGGGAAGGGGCTCGGAAGCCACAGGGGAGGCTTTGGGCACCCAGTGCTCTCCGATGGAAAACGCTGCAGGCCCCAGCCTCCACGCACTCCTCCAAGGCTTGGCAGTGGGAAAGCTGTCCACAGCCGAAGGCCCGAGCTCCTCCCTCGGGCCGTTCTGCCTGCCAGACCCACACTCCCTCGAAGTGTGTTCCTGAGGCAGTTGGACAGTCGGGGCAGTGGCGGCTCTCCCAGCATGGGAGCTCTGCCTAGAACATGGCTCTGTGTCCGAAGAGGATTCCCTGCACCTCAGGCACTGGGGAGAGATTTTGTGCACACAGGAGAGCCCTGGCACACGCAGGGTTTCCCCACGGAAAGCAGTGTGAGAAGGAGCCCCTGCCAGGGAAGCACGGCCCTCTCCCATAGAAGCCCTCCATGCAACAGGCCGTCATGGACTCGGCTACAGGCCTTTGTGGCTGGAGAGACTGCAGCTCCCCTGGAGGCTCTGGGTCAGTGTGCGCTCCCCTGCGAGGAAACGAGGCGTGTGGGATGATTCCCTGCCCAAGAATGGCAAGCAGCCTGCTCCTTCCAGTGAGACGCACGTGTGGTGTGAGAGGCTTGGCAGCAGAGAAGAAGCAAGAGGGGCAGCCAGAGAGGGGATGTGCATGCAGCTTGAAGGCCCCAGATCTCCTCCATCCCCACCAGGGAATGCCGGCTCTGCCCGCCAGGCCCCATTCACAGGAGGGCAGCCAGCCTCAGGATCTGCCCTTTCCCAGCCATGAAACCACACACAGCCCACACGCTGAGCCCTGCCAAGGGTGAACGTTGCTCCCCGCATGGGCCGAATGGCACGACTGGGTTAGGGCAGAGAAGGCCCTAGGAGGCCTTCAGGGTGCTGCCCCAGCAAAGCAGTGCTCAGGCAAAGGCACTCTGCTTTCTGGAGGCTGGACGCACACTGGGGTTTCTGCTTGAGGCAGAGAGAGCTCAGCAGGGCGAGCCATGGCTGAAGGCAAAGCAGAGTGTTCTCTGGTGGAGCGATGGCACCCTGTGCTGGCTGACAAGCATGGGAGAAGCCTCACTCCAAATGAGTTCCAGAGGCCACTTCCAAGCAGGAGGCACTCTGGCTGCACAGGCTCGAGAGTCCTGCTCAGGACTTCCCTCTGGCAACAGAGTGGGTGCCAAGGGCGTGTGGGTGGGAAGGGGCTCGGAAGCCACAGGGGAGGCTTTGGGCACCCAGTGCTCTCCGATGGAAAACGCTGCAGGCCCCAGCCTCCACGCACTCCTCCAAGGCTTGGCAGTGGGAAAGCTGTCCACAGCCGAAGGCCCGAGCTCCTCCCTCGGGCCGTTCTGCCTGCCAGACCCACACTCCCTCGAAGTGTGTTCCTGAGGCAGTTGGACAGTTGGGGCAGTGGCGGCTCTCCCAGCATGGGAGCTCTGCCTAGAACATGGCTCTGTGTCCGAAGAGGATTCCCTGCACCTCAGGCACTGGGGAGAGATTTTGTGCACACAGGAGAGCCCTGGCACACGCAGGGTTTCCCCACGGAAAGCAGTGTGAGAAGGAGCCCCTGCCAGGGAAGCACGGCCCTCTCCCATAGAAGCCCTCCATGCAACAGGCCGTCATGGACTCGGCTACAGGCCTTTGTGGCTGGAGAGACTGCAGCTCCCCTGGAGGCTCTGGGTCAGTGTGCGCTCCCCTGCGAGGAAACGAGGCGTGTGGGATGATTCCCTGCCCAAGAATGGCAAGCAGCCTGCTCCTTCCAGTGAGACGCACGTGTGGTGTGAGAGGCTTGGCAGCAGAGAAGAAGCAAGAGGGGCAGCCAGAGAGGGGATGTGCATGCAGCTTGAAGGCCCCAGATCTCCTCCATCCCCACCAGGGAATGCCGGCTCTGCCCGCCAGGCCCCATTCACAGGAGGGCAGCCAGCCTCAGGATCTGCCCTTTCCCAGCCATGAAACCACACACACCCCACACGCTGAGCCCTGCCAAGGGTGAACGTTGCTCCCCGCATGGGCCGAATGGCACGACTGGGTTAGGGCAGAGAAGGCCCTAGGAGGCCTTCAGGGTGCTGCCCCAGCAAAGCAGTGCTCAGGCAAAGGCACTCTGCTTTCTGGAGGCCGGATGCACACTGGGGTTTCTGCTTGAGGCAGAGAGAGCTCAGCAGGGCGAGCCATGGCTGAAGGCAAAGCAGAGTGTTCTCTGGTGGAGCGATGGCACCCTGTGCTGGCTGACAAGCATGGGAGAAGCCTCACTCCAAATGAGTTCCAGAGGCCACTTCCAAGCAGGAGGCACTCTGGCTGCACAGGCTAGAGAGTCCTGCTCAGGACTTCCCTCTGGCAACAGAGTGGGTGCCAAGGGCGTGTGGGTGGGAAGGGGCTCGGAAGCCACAGGGGAGGCTTTGGGCACCCAGTGCTCTCCGATGGAAAACGCTGCAGGCCCCAGCCTCCACGCACTCCTCCAAGGCTTGGCAGTGGGAAAGCTGTCCACAGCCGAAGGCCCGAGCTCCTCCCTCGGGCCGTTCTGCCTGCCAGACCCACACTCCCTCGAAGTGTGTTCCTGAGGCAGTTGGACAGTCGGGGCAGTGGCGGCTCTCCCAGCATGGGAGCTCTGCCTAGAACATGGCTCTGTGTCCGAAGAGGATTCCCTGCACCTCAGGCACTGGGGAGAGATTTTGTGCACACAGGAGAGCCCTGGCACATGCAGGGTTTCCCCACGGAAAGCAGTGTGAGAAGGAGCCCCTGCCAGGGAAGCACGGCCCTCTCCCATAGAAGCCCTCCATGCAACAGGCCGTCATGGACTCGGCTACAGGCCTTTGTGGCTGGAGAGACTGCAGCTCCCCTGGAGGCTCTGGGTCAGTGTGCGCTCCCCTGCGAGGAAACGAGGCGTGTGGGATGATTCCCTGCCCAAGAATGGCAAGCAGCCTGCTCCTTCCAGTGAGACGCACGTGTGGTGTGAGAGGCTTGGCAGCAGAGAAGAAGCAAGAGGGGCAGCCAGAGAGGGGATGTGCATGCAGCTTGAAGGCCCCAGATCTCCTCCATCCCCACCAGGGAATGCCGGCTCTGCCCGCCAGGCCCCATTCACAGGAGGGCAGCCAGCCTCAGGATCTGCCCTTTCCCAGCCATGAAACCACACACAGCCCACACGCTGAGCCCTGCCAAGGGTGAACGTTGCTCCCCGCATGGGCCGAATGGCACGACTGGGTTAGGGCAGAGAAGGCCCTAGGAGGCCTTCAGGGTGCTGCCCCAGCAAAGCAGTGCTCAGGCAAAGGCACTCTGCTTTCTGGAGGCTGGACGCACACTGGGGTTTCTGCTTGAGGCAGAGAGAGCTCAGCAGGGCGAGCCATGGCTGAAGGCAAAGCAGAGTGTTCTCTGGTGGAGCGATGGCACCCTGTGCTGGCTGACAAGCATGGGAGAAGCCTCACTCCAAATGAGTTCCAGAGGCCACTTCCAAGCAGGAGGCACTCTGGCTGCACAGGCTCGAGAGTCCTGCTCAGGACTTCCCTCTGGCAACAGAGTGGGTGCCAAGGGCGTGTGGGTGGGAAGGGGCTCGGAAGCCACAGGGGAGGCTTTGGGCACCCAGTGCTCTCCGATGGAAAACGCTGCAGGCCCCAGCCTCCACGCACTCCTCCAAGGCTTGGCAGTGGGAAAGCTGTCCACAGCCGAAGGCCCGAGCTCCTCCCTCGGGCTGTTCTGCCTGCCAGACCCACACTCCCTCGAAGTGTGTTCCTGAGGCAGTTGGACAGTCGGGGCAGTGGCGGCTCTCCCAGCATGGGAGCTCTGCCTAGAACATGGCTCTGTGTCCGAAGAGGATTCCCTGCACCTCAGGCACTGGGGAGAGATTTTGTGCACACAGGAGAGCCCTGGCACACGCAGGGTTTCCCCACGGAAAGCAGTGTGAGAAGGAGCCCCTGCCAGGGAAGCACGGCCCTCTCCCATAGAAGCCCTCCATGCAACAGGCCGTCATGGACTCGGCTACAGGCCTTTGTGGCTGGAGAGACTGCAGCTCCCCTGGAGGCTCTGGGTCAGTGTGCGCTCCCCTGCGAGGAAACGAGGCGTGTGGGATGATTCCCTGCCCAAGAATGGCAAGCAGCCTGCTCCTTCCAGTGAGACGCACGTGTGGTGTGAGAGGCTTGGCAGCAGAGAAGAAGCAAGAGGGGCAGCCAGAGAGGGGATGTGCATGCAGCTTGAAGGCCCCAGATCTCCTCCATCCCCACCAGGGAATGCCGGCTCTGCCCGCCAGGCCCCATTCACAGGAGGGCAGCCAGCCTCAGGATCTGCCCTTTCCCAGCCATGAAACCACACACAGCCCACACGCTGAGCCCTGCCAAGGGTGAACGTTGCTCCCCGCATGGGCCGAATGGCACGACTGGGTTAGGGCAGAGAAGGCCCTAGGAGGCCTTCAGGGTGCTGCCCCAGCAAAGCAGTGCTCAGGCAAAGGCACTCTGCTTTCTGGAGGCTGGACGCACACTGGGGTTTCTGCTTGAGGCAGAGAGAGCTCAGCAGGGCGAGCCATGGCTGAAGGCAAAGCAGAGTGTTCTCTGGTGGAGCGATGGCACCCTGTGCTGGCTGACAAGCATGGGAGAAGCCTCACTCCAAATGAGTTCCAGAGGCCACTTCCAAGCAGGAGGCACTCTGGCTGCACAGGCTCGAGAGTCCTGCTCAGGACTTCCCTCTGGCAACAGAGTGGGTGCCAAGGGCGTGTGGGTGGGAAGGGGCTCGGAAGCCACAGGGGAGGCTTTGGGCACCCAGTGCTCTCCGATGGAAAACGCTGCAGGCCCCAGCCTCCACGCACTCCTCCAAGGCTTGGCAGTGGGAAAGCTGTCCACAGCCGAAGGCCCGAGCTCCTCCCTCGGGCCGTTCTGCCTGCCAGACCCACACTCCCTCGAAGTGTGTTCCTGAGGCAGTTGGACAGTCGGGGCAGTGGCGGCTCTCCCAGCATGGGAGCTCTGCCTAGAACATGGCTCTGTGTCCGAAGAGGATTCCCTGCACCTCAGGCACTGGGGAGAGATTTTGTGCACACAGGAGAGCCCTGGCACACGCAGGGTTTCCCCACGGAAAGCAGTGTGAGAAGGAGCCCCTGCCAGGGAAGCACGGCCCTCTCCCATAGAAGCCCTCCATGCAACAGGCCGTCATGGACTCGGCTACAGGCCTTTGTGGCTGGAGAGACTGCAGCTCCCCTGGAGGCTCTGGGTCAGTGTGCGCTCCCCTGCGAGGAAACGAGGCGTGTGGGATGATTCCCTGCCCAAGAATGGCAAGCAGCCTGCTCCTTCCAGTGAGACGCACGTGTGGTGTGAGAGGCTTGGCAGCAGAGAAGAAGCAAGAGGGGCAGCCAGAGAGGGGATGTGCATGCAGCTTGAAGGCCCCAGATCTCCTCCATCCCCACCAGGGAATGCCGGCTCTGCCCGCCAGGCCCCATTCACAGGAGGGCAGCCAGCCTCAGGATCTGCCCTTTCCCAGCCATGAAACCACACACAGCCCACACGCTGAGCCCTGCCAAGGGTGAACGTTGCTCCCCGCATGGGCCGAATGGCACGACTGGGTTAGGGCAGAGAAGGCCCTAGGAGGCCTTCAGGGTGCTGCCCCAGCAAAGCAGTGCTCAGGCAAAGGCACTCTGCTTTCTGGAGGCTGGACGCACACTGGGGTTTCTGCTTGAGGCAGAGAGAGCTCAGCAGGGCGAGCCATGGCTGAAGGCAAAGCAGAGTGTTCTCTGGTGGAGCGATGGCACCCTGTGCTGGCTGACAAGCATGGGAGAAGCCTCACTCCAAATGAGTTCCAGAGGCCACTTCCAAGCAGGAGGCACTCTGGCTGCACAGGCTCGAGAGTCCTGCTCAGGACTTCCCTCTGGCAACAGAGTGGGTGCCAAGGGCGTGTGGGTGGGAAGGGGCTCGGAAGCCACAGGGGAGGCTTTGGGCACCCAGTGCTCTCCGATGGAAAACGCTGCAGGCCCCAGCCTCCACGCACTCCTCCAAGGCTTGGCAGTGGGAAAGCTGTCCACAGCCGAAGGCCCGAGCTCCTCCCTCGGGCCGTTCTGCCTGCCAGACCCACACTCCCTCGAAGTGTGTTCCTGAGGCAGTTGGACAGTCGGGGCAGTGGCGGCTCTCCCAGCATGGGAGCTCTGCCTAGAACATGGCTCTGTGTCCGAAGAGGATTCCCTGCACCTCAGGCACTGGGGAGAGATTTTGTGCACACAGGAGAGCCCTGGCACACGCAGGGTTTCCCCACGGAAAGCAGTGTGAGAAGGAGCCCCTGCCAGGGAAGCACGGCCCTCTCCCATAGAAGCCCTCCATGCAACAGGCCGTCATGGACTCGGCTACAGGCCTTTGTGGCTGGAGAGACTGCAGCTCCCCTGGAGGCTCTGGGTCAGTGTGCGCTCCCCTGCGAGGAAACGAGGCGTGTGGGATGATTCCCTGCCCAAGAATGGCAAGCAGCCTGCTCCTTCCAGTGAGACGCACGTGTGGTGTGAGAGGCTTGGCAGCAGAGAAGAAGCAAGAGGGGCAGCCAGAGAGGGGATGTGCATGCAGCTTGAAGGCCCCAGATCTCCTCCATCCCCACCAGGGAATGCCGGCTCTGCCCGCCAGGCCCCATTCACAGGAGGGCAGCCAGCCTCAGGATCTGCCCTTTCCCAGCCATGAAACCACACACAGCCCACACGCTGAGCCCTGCCAAGGGTGAACGTTGCTCCCCGCATGGGCCGAATGGCACGACTGGGTTAGGGCAGAGAAGGCCCTAGGAGGCCTTCAGGGTGCTGCCCCAGCAAAGCAGTGCTCAGGCAAAGGCACTCTGCTTTCTGGAGGCTGGACGCACACTGGGGTTTCTGCTTGAGGCAGAGAGAGCTCAGCAGGGCGAGCCATGGCTGAAGGCAAAGCAGAGTGTTCTCTGGTGGAGCGATGGCACCCTGTGCTGGCTGACAAGCATGGGAGAAGCCTCACTCCAAATGAGTTCCAGAGGCCACTTCCAAGCAGGAGGCACTCTGGCTGCACAGGCTCGAGAGTCCTGCTCAGGACTTCCCTCTGGCAACAGAGTGGGTGCCAAGGGCGTGTGGGTGGGAAGGGGCTCGGAAGCCACAGGGGAGGCTTTGGGCACCCAGTGCTCTCCGATGGAAAACGCTGCAGGCCCCAGCCTCCACGCACTCCTCCAAGGCTTGGCAGTGGGAAAGCTGTCCACAGCCGAAGGCCCGAGCTCCTCCCTCGGGCCGTTCTGCCTGCCAGACCCACACTCCCTCGAAGTGTGTTCCTGAGGCAGTTGGACAGTCGGGGCAGTGGCGGCTCTCCCAGCATGGGAGCTCTGCCTAGAACATGGCTCTGTGTCCGAAGAGGATTCCCTGCACCTCAGGCACTGGGGAGAGATTTTGTGCACACAGGAGAGCCCTGGCACACGCAGGGTTTCCCCACGGAAAGCAGTGTGAGAAGGAGCCCCTGCCAGGGAAGCACGGCCCTCTCCCATAGAAGCCCTCCATGCAACAGGCCGTCATGGACTCGGCTACAGGCCTTTGTGGCTGGAGAGACTGCAGCTCCCCTGGAGGCTCTGGGTCAGTGTGCGCTCCCCTGCGAGGAAACGAGGCGTGTGGGATGATTCCCTGCCCAAGAATGGCAAGCAGCCTGCTCCTTCCAGTGAGACGCACGTGTGGTGTGAGAGGCTTGGCAGCAGAGAAGAAGCAAGAGGGGCAGCCAGAGAGGGGATGTGCATGCAGCTTGAAGGCCCCAGATCTCCTCCATCCCCACCAGGGAATGCCGGCTCTGCCCGCCAGGCCCCATTCACAGGAGGGCAGCCAGCCTCAGGATCTGCCCTTTCCCAGCCATGAAACCACACACAGCCCACACGCTGAGCCCTGCCAAGGGTGAACGTTGCTCCCCGCATGGGTCGAATGGCACGACTGGGTTAGGGCAGAGAAGGCCCTAGGAGGCCTTCAGGGTGCTGCCCCAGCAAAGCAGTGCTCAGGCAAAGGCACTCTGCTTTCTGGAGGCTGGACGCACACTGGGGTTTCTGCTTGAGGCAGAGAGAGCTCAGCAGGGCGAGCCATGGCTGAAGGCAAAGCAGAGTGTTCTCTGGTGGAGCGATGGCACCCTGTGCTGGCTGACAAGCATGGGAGAAGCCTCACTCCAAATGAGTTCCAGAGGCCACTTCCAAGCAGGAGGCACTCTGGCTGCACAGGCTCGAGAGTCCTGCTCAGGACTTCCCTCTGGCAACAGAGTGGGTGCCAAGGGCGTGTGGGTGGGAAGGGGCTCGGAAGCCACAGGGGAGGCTTTGGGCACCCAGTGCTCTCCGATGGAAAACGCTGCAGGCCCCAGCCTCCACGCACTCCTCCAAGGCTTGGCAGTGGGAAAGCTGTCCACAGCCGAAGGCCCGAGCTCCTCCCTCGGGCCGTTCTGCCTGCCAGACCCACACTCCCTCGAAGTGTGTTCCTGAGGCAGTTGGACAGTCGGGGCAGTGGCGGCTCTCCCAGCATGGGAGCTCTGCCTAGAACATGGCTCTGTGTCCGAAGGGGATTCCCTGCACCTCAGGCACTGGGGAGAGATTTTGTGCACACAGGAGAGCCCTGGCACACGCAGGGTTTCCCCACGGAAAGCAGTGTGAGAAGGAGCCCCTGCCAGGGAAGCACGGCCCTCTCCCATAGAAGCCCTCCATGCAACAGGCCGTCATGGACTCGGCTACAGGCCTTTGTGGCTGGAGAGACTGCAGCTCCCCTGGAGGCTCTGGGTCAGTGTGCGCTCCCCTGCGAGGAAACGAGGCGTGTGGGATGATTCCCTGCCCAAGAATGGCAAGCAGCCTGCTCCTTCCAGTGAGACGCACGTGTGGTGTGAGAGGCTTGGCAGCAGAGAAGAAGCAAGAGGGGCAGCCAGAGAGGGGATGTGCATGCAGCTTGAAGGCCCCAGATCTCCTCCATCCCCACCAGGGAATGCCGGCTCTGCCCGCCAGGCCCCATTCACAGGAGGGCAGCCAGCCTCAGGATCTGCCCTTTCCCAGCCATGAAACCACACACAGCCCACACGCTGAGCCCTGCCAAGGGTGAACGTTGCTCCCCGCATGGGCCGAATGGCACGACTGGGTTAGGGCAGAGAAGGCCCTAGGAGGCCTTCAGGGTGCTGCCCCAGCAAAGCAGTGCTCAGGCAAAGGCACTCTGCTTTCTGGAGGCTGGACGCACACTGGGGTTTCTGCTTGAGGCAGAGAGAGCTCAGCAGGGCGAGCCATGGCTGAAGGCAAAGCAGAGTGTTCTCTGGTGGAGCGATGGCACCCTGTGCTGGCTGACAAGCATGGGAGAAGCCTCACTCCAAATGAGTTCCAGAGGCCACTTCCAAGCAGGAGGCACTCTGGCTGCACAGGCTCGAGAGTCCTGCTCAGGACTTCCCTCTGGCAACAGAGTGGGTGCCAAGGGCGTGTGGGTGGGAAGGGGCTCGGAAGCCACAGGGGAGGCTTTGGGCACCCAGTGCTCTCCGATGGAAAACGCTGCAGGCCCCAGCCTCCACGCACTCCTCCAAGGCTTGGCAGTGGGAAAGCTGTCCACAGCCGAAGGCCCGAGCTCCTCCCTCGGGCCGTTCTGCCTGCCAGACCCACACTCCCTCGAAGTGTGTTCCTGAGGCAGTTGGACAGTCGGGGCAGTGGCGGCTCTCCCAGCATGGGAGCTCTGCCTAGAACATGGCTCTGTGTCCGAAGAGGATTCCCTGCACCTCAGGCACTGGGGAGAGATTTTGTGCACACAGGAGAGCCCTGGCACACGCAGGGTTTCCCCACGGAAAGCAGTGTGAGAAGGAGCCCCTGCCAGGGAAGCACGGCCCTCTCCCATAGAAGCCCTCCATGCAACAGGCCGTCATGGACTCGGCTACAGGCCTTTGTGGCTGGAGAGACTGCAGCTCCCCTGGAGGCTCTGGGTCAGTGTGCGCTCCCCTGCGAGGAAACGAGGCGTGTGGGATGATTCCCTGCCCAAGAATGGCAAGCAGCCTGCTCCTTCCAGTGAGACGCACGTGTGGTGTGAGAGGCTTGGCAGCAGAGAAGAAGCAAGAGGGGCAGCCAGAGAGGGGATGTGCATGCAGCTTGAAGGCCCCAGATCTCCTCCATCCCCACCAGGGAATGCCGGCTCTGCCCGCCAGGCCCCATTCACAGGAGGGCAGCCAGCCTCAGGATCTGCCCTTTCCCAGCCATGAAACCACACACAGCCCACACGCTGAGCCCTGCCAAGGGTGAACGTTGCTCCCCGCATGGGCCGAATGGCACGACTGGGTTAGGGCAGAGAAGGCCCTAGGAGGCCTTCAGGGTGCTGCCCCAGCAAAGCAGTGCTCAGGCAAAGGCACTCTGCTTTCTGGAGGCTGGACGCACACTGGGGTTTCTGCTTGAGGCAGAGAGAGCTCAGCAGGGCGAGCCATGGCTGAAGGCAAAGCAGAGTGTTCTCTGGTGGAGCGATGGCACCCTGTGCTGGCTGACAAGCATGGGAGAAGCCTCACTCCAAATGAGTTCCAGAGGCCACTTCCAAGCAGGAGGCACTCTGGCTGCACAGGCTAGAGAGTCCTGCTCAGGACTTCCCTCTGGCAACAGAGTGGGTGCCAAGGGCGTGTGGGTGGGAAGGGGCTCGGAAGCCACAGGGGAGGCTTTGGGCACCCAGTGCTCTCCGATGGAAAACGCTGCAGGCCCCAGCCTCCACGCACTCCTCCAAGGCTTGGCAGTGGGAAAGCTGTCCACAGCCGAAGGCCCGAGCTCCTCCCTCGGGCCGTTCTGCCTGCCAGACCCACACTCCCTCGAAGTGTGTTCCTGAGGCAGTTGGACAGTCGGGGCAGTGGCGGCTCTCCCAGCATGGGAGCTCTGCCTAGAACATGGCTCTGTGTCCGAAGGGGATTCCCTGCACCTCAGGCACTGGGGAGAGATTTTGTGCACACAGGAGAGCCCTGGCACACGCAGGGTTTCCCCACGGAAAGCAGTGTGAGAAGGAGCCCCTGCCAGGGAAGCACGGCCCTCTCCCATAGAAGCCCTCCATGCAACAGGCCGTCATGGACTCGGCTACAGGCCTTTGTGGCTGGAGAGACTGCAGCTCCCCTGGAGGCTCTGGGTCAGTGTGCGCTCCCCTGCGAGGAAACGAGGCGTGTGGGATGATTCCCTGCCCAAGAATGGCAAGCAGCCTGCTCCTTCCAGTGAGACGCACGTGTGGTGTGAGAGGCTTGGCAGCAGAGAAGAAGCAAGAGGGGCAGCCAGAGAGGGGATGTGCATGCAGCTTGAAGGCCCCAGATCTCCTCCATCCCCACCAGGGAATGCCGGCTCTGCCCGCCAGGCCCCATTCACAGGAGGGCAGCCAGCCTCAGGATCTGCCCTTTCCCAGCCATGAAACCACACACAGCCCACACGCTGAGCCCTGCCAAGGGTGAACGTTGCTCCCCGCATGGGCCGAATGGCACGACTGGGTTAGGGCAGAGAAGGCCCTAGGAGGCCTTCAGGGTGCTGCCCCAGCAAAGCAGTGCTCAGGCAAAGGCACTCTGCTTTCTGGAGGCTGGACGCACACTGGGGTTTCTGCTTGAGGCAGAGAGAGCTCAGCAGGGCGAGCCATGGCTGAAGGCAAAGCAGAGTGTTCTCTGGTGGAGCGATGGCACCCTGTGCTGGCTGACAAGCATGGGAGAAGCCTCACTCCAAATGAGTTCCAGAGGCCACTTCCAAGCAGGAGGCACTCTGGCTGCACAGGCTCGAGAGTCCTGCTCAGGACTTCCCTCTGGCAACAGAGTGGGTGCCAAGGGCGTGTGGGTGGGAAGGGGCTCGGAAGCCACAGGGGAGGCTTTGGGCACCCAGTGCTCTCCGATGGAAAACGCTGCAGGCCCCAGCCTCCACGCACTCCTCCAAGGCTTGGCAGTGGGAAAGCTGTCCACAGCCGAAGGCCCGAGCTCCTCCCTCGGGCCGTTCTGCCTGCCAGACCCACACTCCCTCGAAGTGTGTTCCTGAGGCAGTTGGACAGTCGGGGCAGTGGCGGCTCTCCCAGCATGGGAGCTCTGCCTAGAACATGGCTCTGTGTCCGAAGAGGATTCCCTGCACCTCAGGCACTGGGGAGAGATTTTGTGCACACAGGAGAGCCCTGGCACACGCAGGGTTTCCCCACGGAAAGCAGTGTGAGAAGGAGCCCCTGCCAGGGAAGCACGGCCCTCTCCCATAGAAGCCCTCCATGCAACAGGCCGTCATGGACTCGGCTACAGGCCTTTGTGGCTGGAGAGACTGCAGCTCCCCTGGAGGCTCTGGGTCAGTGTGCGCTCCCCTGCGAGGAAACGAGGCGTGTGGGATGATTCCCTGCCCAAGAATGGCAAGCAGCCTGCTCCTTCCAGTGAGACGCACGTGTGGTGTGAGAGGCTTGGCAGCAGAGAAGAAGCAAGAGGGGCAGCCAGAGAGGGGATGTGCATGCAGCTTGAAGGCCCCAGATCTCCTCCATCCCCACCAGGGAATGCCGGCTCTGCCCGCCAGGCCCCATTCACAGGAGGGCAGCCAGCCTCAGGATCTGCCCTTTCCCAGCCATGAAACCACACACAGCCCACACGCTGAGCCCTGCCAAGGGTGAACGTTGCTCCCCGCATGGGCCGAATGGCACGACTGGGTTAGGGCAGAGAAGGCCCTAGGAGGCCTTCAGGGTGCTGCCCCAGCAAAGCAGTGCTCAGGCAAAGGCACTCTGCTTTCTGGAGGCCGGATGCACACTGGGGTTTCTGCTTGAGGCAGAGAGAGCTCAGCAGGGCGAGCCATGGCTGAAGGCAAAGCAGAGTGTTCTCTGGTGGAGCGATGGCACCCTGTGCTGGCTGACAAGCATGGGAGAAGCCTCACTCCAAATGAGTTCCAGAGGCCACTTCCAAGCAGGAGGCACTCTGGCTGCACAGGCTCGAGAGTCCTGCTCAGGACTTCCCTCTGGCAACAGAGTGGGTGCCAAGGGCGTGTGGGTGGGAAGGGGCTCGGAAGCCACAGGGGAGGCTTTGGGCACCCAGTGCTCTCCGATGGAAAACGCTGCAGGCCCCAGCCTCCACGCACTCCTCCAAGGCTTGGCAGTGGGAAAGCTGTCCACAGCCGAAGGCCCGAGCTCCTCCCTCGGGCCGTTCTGCCTGCCAGACCCACACTCCCTCGAAGTGTGTTCCTGAGGCAGTTGGACAGTCGGGGCAGTGGCGGCTCTCCCAGCATGGGAGCTCTGCCTAGAACATGGCTCTGTGTCCGAAGAGGATTCCCTGCACCTCAGGCACTGGGGAGAGATTTTGTGCACACAGGAGAGCCCTGGCACACGCAGGGTTTCCCCACGGAAAGCAGTGTGAGAAGGAGCCCCTGCCAGGGAAGCACGGCCCTCTCCCATAGAAGCCCTCCATGCAACAGGCCGTCATGGACTCGGCTACAGGCCTTTGTGGCTGGAGAGACTGCAGCTCCCCTGGAGGCTCTGGGTCAGTGTGCGCTCCCCTGAGAGGAAACGAGGCGTGTGGGATGATTCCCTGCCCAAGAATGGCAAGCAGCCTGCTCCTTCCAGTGAGACGCACGTGCGGTGTGAGAGGCTTGGCAGCAGAGAAGAAGCAAGAGGGGCAGCCAGAGAGGGGATGTGCATGCAGCTTGAAGGCCCCAGATCTCCTCCATCCCCACCAGGGAATGCCGGCTCTGCCCGCCAGGCCCCATTCACAGGAGGGCAGCCAGCCTCAGGATCTGCCCTTTCCCAGCCATGAAACCACACACAGCCCACACGCTGAGCCCTGCCAAGGGTGAACGTTGCTCCCCGCATGGGCCGAATGGCACGACTGGGTTAGGGCAGAGAAGGCCCTAGGAGGCCTTCAGGGTGCTGCCCCAGCAAAGCAGTGCTCAGGCAAAGGCACTCTGCTTTCTGGAAGCTGGACGCACACTGGGGTTTCTGCTTGAGGCAGAGAGAGCTCAGCAGGGCGAGCCATGGCTGAAGGCAAAGCAGAGTGTTCTCTGGTGGAGCGATGGCACCCTGTGCTGGCTGACAAGCATGGGAGAAGCCTCACTCCAAATGAGTTCCAGAGGCCACTTCCAAGCAGGAGGCACTCTGGCTGCACAGGCTCGAGAGTCCTGCTCAGGACTTCCCTCTGGCAACAGAGTGGGTGCCAAGGGCGTGTGGGTGGGAAGGGGCTCGGAAGCCACAGGGGAGGCTTTGGGCACCCAGTGCTCTCCGATGGAAAACGCTGCAGGCCCCAGCCTCCACGCACTCCTCCAAGGCTTGGCAGTGGGAAAGCTGTCCACAGCCGAAGGCCCGAGCTCCTCCCTCGGGCTGTTCTGCCTGCCAGACCCACACTCCCTCGAAGTGTGTTCCTGAGGCAGTTGGACAGTCGGGGCAGTGGCGGCTCTCCCAGCATGGGAGCTCTGCCTAGAACATGGCTCTGTGTCCGAAGAGGATTCCCTGCACCTCAGGCACTGGGGAGAGATTTTGTGCACACAGGAGAGCCCTGGCACACGCAGGGTTTCCCCACGGAAAGCAGTGTGAGAAGGAGCCCCTGCCAGGGAAGCACGGCCCTCTCCCATAGAAGCCCTCCATGCAACAGGCCGTCATGGACTCGGCTACAGGCCTTTGTGGCTGGAGAGACTGCAGCTCCCCTGGAGGCTCTGGGTCAGTGTGCGCTCCCCTGCGAGGAAACGAGGCGTGTGGGATGATTCCCTGCCCAAGAATGGCAAGCAGCCTGCTCCTTCCAGTGAGACGCACGTGTGGTGTGAGAGGCTTGGCAGCAGAGAAGAAGCAAGAGGGGCAGCCAGAGAGGGGATGTGCATGCAGCTTGAAGGCCCCAGATCTCCTCCATCCCCACCAGGGAATGCCGGCTCTGCCCGCCAGGCCCCATTCACAGGAGGGCAGCCAGCCTCAGGATCTGCCCTTTCCCAGCCATGAAACCACACACAGCCCACACGCTGAGCCCTGCCAAGGGTGAACGTTGCTCCCCGCATGGGCCGAATGGCACGACTGGGTTAGGGCAGAGAAGGCCCTAGGAGGCCTTCAGGGTGCTGCCCCAGCAAAGCAGTGCTCAGGCAAAGGCACTCTGCTTTCTGGAGGCTGGACGCACACTGGGGTTTCTGCTTGAGGCAGAGAGAGCTCAGCAGGGCGAGCCATGGCTGAAGGCAAAGCAGAGTGTTCTCTGGTGGAGCGATGGCACCCTGTGCTGGCTGACAAGCATGGGAGAAGCCTCACTCCAAATGAGTTCCAGAGGCCACTTCCAAGCAGGAGGCACTCTGGCTGCACAGGCTCGAGAGTCCTGCTCAGGACTTCCCTCTGGCAACAGAGTGGGTGCCAAGGGCGTGTGGGTGGGAAGGGGCTCGGAAGCCACAGGGGAGGCTTTGGGCACCCAGTGCTCTCCGATGGAAAACGCTGCAGGCCCCAGCCTCCACGCACTCCTCCAAGGCTTGGCAGTGGGAAAGCTGTCCACAGCCGAAGGCCCGAGCTCCTCCCTCGGGCCGTTCTGCCTGCCAGACCCACACTCCCTCGAAGTGTGTGCCTGAGGCAGTTGGACAGTCGGGGCAGTGGCGGCTCTCCCAGCATGGGAGCTCTGCCTAGAACATGGCTCTGTGTCCGAAGAGGATTCCCTGCACCTCAGGCACTGGGGAGAGATTTTGTGCACACAGGAGAGCCCTGGCACACGCAGGGTTTCCCCACGGAAAGCAGTGTGAGAAGGAGCCCCTGCCAGGGAAGCACGGCCCTCTCCCATAGAAGCCCTCCATGCAACAGGCCGTCATGGACTCGGCTACAGGCCTTTGTGGCTGGAGAGACTGCAGCTCCCCTGGAGGCTCTGGGTCAGTGTGCGCTCCCCTGCGAGGAAACGAGGCGTGTGGGATGATTCCCTGCCCAAGAATGGCAAGCAGCCTGCTCCTTCCAGTGAGACGCACGTGTGGTGTGAGAGGCTTGGCAGCAGAGAAGAAGCAAGAGGGGCAGCCAGAGAGGGGATGTGCATGCAGCTTGAAGGCCCCAGATCTCCTCCATCCCCACCAGGGAATGCCGGCTCTGCCCGCCAGGCCCCATTCACAGGAGGGCAGCCAGCCTCAGGATCTGCCCTTTCCCAGCCATGAAACCACACACAGCCCACACGCTGAGCCCTGCCAAGGGTGAACGTTGCTCCCCGCATGGGTCGAATGGCACGACTGGGTTAGGGCAGAGAAGGCCCTAGGAGGCCTTCAGGGTGCTGCCCCAGCAAAGCAGTGCTCAGGCAAAGGCACTCTGCTTTCTGGAGGCTGGACGCACACTGGGGTTTCTGCTTGAGGCAGAGAGAGCTCAGCAGGGCGAGCCATGGCTGAAGGCAAAGCAGAGTGTTCTCTGGTGGAGCGATGGCACCCTGTGCTGGCTGACAAGCATGGGAGAAGCCTCACTCCAAATGAGTTCCAGAGGCCACTTCCAAGCAGGAGGCACTCTGGCTGCACAGGCTCGAGAGTCCTGCTCAGGACTTCCCTCTGGCAACAGAGTGGGTGCCAAGGGCGTGTGGGTGGGAAGGGGCTCGGAAGCCACAGGGGAGGCTTTGGGCACCCAGTGCTCTCCGATGGAAAACGCTGCAGGCCCAGCCTCCACGCACTCCTCCAAGGCTTGGCAGTGGGAAAGCTGTCCACAGCCGAAGGCCCGAGCTCCTCCCTCGGGCCGTTCTGCCTGCCAGACCCACACTCCCTCGAAGTGTGTTCCTGAGGCAGTTGGACAGTCGGGGCAGTGGCGGCTCTCCCAGCATGGGAGCTCTGCCTAGAACATGGCTCTGTGTCCGAAGAGGATTCCCTGCACCTCAGGCACTGGGGAGAGATTTTGTGCACACAGGAGAGCCCTGGCACACGCAGGGTTTCCCCACGGAAAGCAGTGTGAGAAGGAGCCCCTGCCAGGGAAGCACGGCCCTCTCCCATAGAAGCCCTCCATGCAACAGGCCGTCATGGACTCGGCTACAGGCCTTTGTGGCTGGAGAGACTGCAGCTCCCCTGGAGGCTCTGGGTCAGTGTGCGCTCCCCTGCGAGGAAACGAGGCGTGTGGGATGATTCCCTGCCCAAGAATGGCAAGCAGCCTGCTCCTTCCAGTGAGACGCACGTGTGGTGTGAGAGGCTTGGCCAGCAGAGAAGAAGCAAGAGGGGCAGCCAGAGAGGGGATGTGCATGCAGCTTGAAGGCCCCAGATCTCCTCCATCCCCACCAGGGAATGCCGGCTCTGCCCGCCAGGCCCCATTCACAGGAGGGCAGCCAGCCTCAGGATCTGCCCTTTCCCAGCCATGAAACCACACACAGCCCACACGCTGAGCCCTGCCAAGGGTGAACGTTGCTCCCCGCATGGGCCGAATGGCACGACTGGGTTAGGGCAGAGAAGGCCCTAGGAGGCCTTCAGGGTGCTGCCCCAGCAAAGCAGTGCTCAGGCAAAGGCACTCTGCTTTCTGGAGGCTGGACGCACACTGGGGTTTCTGCTTGAGGCAGAGAGAGCTCAGCAGGGCGAGCCATGGCTGAAGGCAAAGCAGAGTGTTCTCTGGTGGAGCGATGGCACCCTGTGCTGGCTGACAAGCATGGGAGAAGCCTCACTCCAAATGAGTTCCAGAGGCCACTTCCAAGCAGGAGGCACTCTGGCTGCACAGGCTCGAGAGTCCTGCTCAGGACTTCCCTCTGGCAACAGAGTGGGTGCCAAGGGCGTGTGGGTGGGAAGGGGCTCGGAAGCCACAGGGGAGGCTTTGGGCACCCAGTGCTCTCCGATGGAAAACGCTGCAGGCCCCAGCCTCACGCACTCCTCCAAGGCTTGGCAGTGGGAAAGCTGTCCACAGCCGAAGGCCCGAGCTCCTCCCTCGGGCCGTTCTGCCTGCCAGACCCACACTCCCTCGAAGTGTGTTCCTGAGGCAGTTGGACAGTCGGGGCAGTGGCGGCTCTCCCAGCATGGGAGCTCTGCCTAGAACATGGCTCTGTGTCCGAAGAGGATTCCCTGCACCTCAGGCACTGGGGAGAGATTTTGTGCACACAGGAGAGCCCTGGCACACGCAGGGTTTCCCCACGGAAAGCAGTGTGAGAAGGAGCCCCTGCCAGGGAAGCACGGCCCTCTCCCATAGAAGCCCTCCATGCAACAGGCCGTCATGGACTCGGCTACAGGCCTTTGTGGCTGGAGAGACTGCAGCTCCCCTGGAGGCTCTGGGTCAGTGTGCGCTCCCCTGCGAGGAAACGAGGCGTGTGGGATGATTCCCTGCCCAAGAATGGCAAGCAGCCTGCTCCTTCCAGTGAGACGCACGTGTGGTGTGAGAGGCTTGGCAGCAGAGAAGAAGCAAGAGGGGCAGCCAGAGAGGGGATGTGCATGCAGCTTGAAGGCCCCAGATCTCCTCCATCCCCACCAGGGAATGCCGGCTCTGCCCGCCAGGCCCCATTCACAGGAGGGCAGCCAGCCTCAGGATCTGCCCTTTCCCAGCCATGAAACCACACACAGCCCACACGCTGAGCCTGCCAAGGGTGAACGTTGCTCCCCGCATGGGCCGAATGGCACGACTGGGTTAGGGCAGAGAAGGCCCTAGGAGGCCTTCAGGGTGCTGCCCCAGCAAAGCAGTGCTCAGGCAAAGGCACTCTGCTTTCTGGAGGCTGGACGCACACTGGGGTTTCTGCTTGAGGCAGAGAGAGCTCAGCAGGGCGAGCCATGGCTGAAGGCAAAGCAGAGTGTTCTCTGGTGGAGCGATGGCACCCTGTGCTGGCTGACAAGCATGGGAGAAGCCTCACTCCAAATGAGTTCCAGAGGCCACTTCCAAGCAGGAGGCACTCTGGCTGCACAGGCTAGAGAGTCCTGCTCAGGACTTCCCTCTGGCAACAGAGTGGGTGCCAAGGGCGTGTGGGTGGGAAGGGGCTCGGAAGCCACAGGGGAGGCTTTGGGCACCCAGTGCTCTCCGATGGAAAACGCTGCAGGCCCCAGCCTCCACGCACTCCTCCAAGGCTTGGCAGTGGGAAAGCTGTCCACAGCCGAAGGCCCGAGCTCCTCCCTCGGGCCGTTCTGCCTGCCAGACCCACACTCCCTCGAAGTGTGTTCCTGAGGCAGTTGGACAGTCGGGGCAGTGGCGGCTCTCCCAGCATGGGAGCTCTGCCTAGAACATGGCTCTGTGTCCGAAGGGGATTCCCTGCACCTCAGGCACTGGGGAGAGATTTTGTGCACACAGGAGAGCCCTGGCACACGCAGGGTTTCCCACGGAAAGCAGTGTGAGAAGGAGCCCCTGCCAGGGAAGCACGGCCCTCTCCCATAGAAGCCCTCCATGCAACAGGCCGTCATGGACTCGGCTACAGGCCTTTGTGGCTGGAGAGACTGCAGCTCCCCTGGAGGCTCTGGGTCAGTGTGCGCTCCCCTGCGAGGAAACGAGGCGTGTGGGATGATTCCCTGCCCAAGAATGGCAAGCAGCCTGCTCCTTCCAGTGAGACGCACGTGTGGTGTGAGAGGCTTGGCAGCAGAGAAGAAGCAAGAGGGGCAGCCAGAGAGGGGATGTGCATGCAGCTTGAAGGCCCCAGATCTCCTCCATCCCCACCAGGGAATGCCGGCTCTGCCCGCCAGGCCCCATTCACAGGAGGGCAGCCAGCCTCAGGATCTGCCCTTTCCCAGCCATGAAACCACACACAGCCCACACGCTGAGCCCTGCCAAGGGTGAACGTTGCTCCCCGCATGGGCCGAATGGCACGACTGGGTTAGGGCAGAGAAGGCCCTAGGAGGCCTTCAGGGTGCTGCCCCAGCAAAGCAGTGCTCAGGCAAAGGCACTCTGCTTTCTGGAGGCTGGACGCACACTGGGGTTTCTGCTTGAGGCAGAGAGAGCTCAGCAGGGCGAGCCATGGCTGAAGGCAAAGCAGAGTGTTCTCTGGTGGAGCGATGGCACCCTGTGCTGGCTGACAAGCATGGGAGAAGCCTCACTCCAAATGAGTTCCAGAGGCCACTTCCAAGCAGGAGGCACTCTGGCTGCACAGGCTCGAGAGTCCTGCTCAGGACTTCCCTCTGGCAACAGAGTGGGTGCCAAGGGCGTGTGGGTGGGAAGGGGCTCGGAAGCCACAGGGGAGGCTTTGGGCACCCAGTGCTCTCCGATGGAAAACGCTGCAGGCCCCAGCCTCCACGCACTCCTCCAAGGCTTGGCAGTGGGAAAGCTGTCCACAGCCGAAGGCCCGAGCTCCTCCCTCGGGCCGTTCTGCCTGCCAGACCCACACTCCCTCGAAGTGTGTTCCTGAGGCAGTTGGACAGTCGGGGCAGTGGCGGCTCTCCCAGCATGGGAGCTCTGCCTAGAACATGGCTCTGTGTCCGAAGAGGATTCCCTGCACCTCAGGCACTGGGGAGAGATTTGTGCACACAGGAGAGCCCTGGCACACGCAGGGTTTCCCCACGGAAAGCAGTGTGAGAAGGAGCCCCTGCCAGGGAAGCACGGCCCTCTCCCATAGAAGCCCTCCATGCAACAGGCCGTCATGGACTCGGCTACAGGCCTTTGTGGCTGGAGAGACTGCAGCTCCCCTGGAGGCTCTGGGTCAGTGTGCGCTCCCCTGCGAGGAAACGAGGCGTGTGGGATGATTCCCTGCCCAAGAATGGCAAGCAGCCTGCTCCTTCCAGTGAGACGCACGTGTGGTGTGAGAGGCTTGGCAGCAGAGAAGAAGCAAGAGGGGCAGCCAGAGAGGGGATGTGCATGCAGCTTGAAGGCCCCAGATCTCCTCCATCCCCACCAGGGAATGCCGGCTCTGCCCGCCAGGCCCCATTCACAGGAGGGCAGCCAGCCTCAGGATCTGCCCTTTCCCAGCCATGAAACCACACACAGCCCACACGCTGAGCCCTGCCAAGGGTGAACGTTGCTCCCCGCATGGGCCGAATGGCACGACTGGGTTAGGGCAGAGAAGGCCCTAGGAGGCCTTCAGGGTGCTGCCCCAGCAAAGCAGTGCTCAGGCAAAGGCACTCTGCTTTCTGGAGGCTGGACGCACACTGGGGTTTCTGCTTGAGGCAGAGAGAGCTCAGCAGGGCGAGCCATGGCTGAAGGCAAAGCAGAGTGTTCTCTGGTGGAGCGATGGCACCCTGTGCTGGCTGACAAGCATGGGAGAAGCCTCACTCCAAATGAGTTCCAGAGGCCACTTCCAAGCAGGAGGCACTCTGGCTGCACAGGCTCGAGAGTCCTGCTCAGGACTTCCCTCTGGCAACAGAGTGGGTGCCAAGGGCGTGTGGGTGGGAAGGGGCTCGGAAGCCACAGGGGAGGCTTTGGGCACCCAGTGCTCTCCGATGGAAAACGCTGCAGGCCCCAGCCTCCACGCACTCCTCCAAGGCTTGGCAGTGGGAAAGCTGTCCACAGCCGAAGGCCCGAGCTCCTCCCTCGGGCCGTTCTGCCTGCCAGACCCACACTCCCTCGAAGTGTGTGCCTGAGGCAGTTGGACAGTCGGGGCAGTGGCGGCTCTCCCAGCATGGGAGCTCTGCCTAGAACATGGCTCTGTGTCCGAAGAGGATTCCCTGCACCTCAGGCACTGGGGAGAGATTTTGTGCACACAGGAGAGCCCTGGCACACGCAGGGTTTCCCCACGGAAAGCAGTGTGAGAAGGAGCCCCTGCCAGGGAAGCACGGCCCTCTCCCATAGAAGCCCTCCATGCAACAGGCCGTCATGGACTCGGCTACAGGCCTTTGTGGCTGGAGAGACTGCAGCTCCCCTGGAGGCTCTGGGTCAGTGTGCGCTCCCCTGCGAGGAAACGAGGCGTGTGGGATGATTCCCTGCCCAAGAATGGCAAGCAGCCTGCTCCTTCCAGTGAGACGCACGTGCGGTGTGAGAGGCTTGGCAGCAGAGAAGAAGCAAGAGGGGCAGCCAGAGAGGGGATGTGCATGCAGCTTGAAGGCCCCAGATCTCCTCCATCCCCACCAGGGAATGCCGGCTCTGCCCGCCAGGCCCCATTCACAGGAGGGCAGCCAGCCTCAGGATCTGCCCTTTCCCAGCCATGAAACCACACACAGCCCACACGCTGAGCCCTGCCAAGGGTGAACGTTGCTCCCCGCATGGGCCGAATGGCACGACTGGGTTAGGGCAGAGAAGGCCCTAGGAGGCCTTCAGGGTGCTGCCCCAGCAAAGCAGTGCTCAGGCAAAGGCACTCTGCTTTCTGGAGGCTGGACGCACACTGGGGTTTCTGCTTGAGGCAGAGAGAGCTCAGCAGGGCGAGCCATGGCTGAAGGCAAAGCAGAGTGTTCTCTGGTGGAGCGATGGCACCCTGTGCTGGCTGACAAGCATGGGAGAAGCCTCACTCCAAATGAGTTCCAGAGGCCACTTCCAAGCAGGAGGCACTCTGGCTGCACAGGCTCGAGAGTCCTGCTCAGGACTTCCCTCTGGCAACAGAGTGGGTGCCAAGGGCGTGTGGGTGGGAAGGGGCTCGGAAGCCACAGGGGAGGCTTTGGGCACCCAGTGCTCTCCGATGGAAAACGCTGCAGGCCCCAGCCTCCACGCACTCCTCCAAGGCTTGGCAGTGGGAAAGCTGTCCACAGCCGAAGGCCCGAGCTCCTCCCTCGGGCCGTTCTGCCTGCCAGACCCACACTCCCTCGAAGTGTGTGCCTGAGGCAGTTGGACAGTCGGGGCAGTGGCGGCTCTCCCAGCATGGGAGCTCTGCCTAGAACATGGCTCTGTGTCCGAAGAGGATTCCCTGCACCTCAGGCACTGGGGAGAGATTTTGTGCACACAGGAGAGCCCTGGCACACGCAGGGTTAGTTTCCCCACGGAAAGCAGTGTGAGAAGGAGCCCCTGCCAGGGAAGCACGGCCCTCTCCCATAGAAGCCCTCCATGCAACAGGCCGTCATGGACTCGGCTACAGGCCTTTGTGGCTGGAGAGACTGCAGCTCCCCTGGAGGCTCTGGGTCAGTGTGCGCTCCCCTGCGAGGAAACGAGGCGTGTGGGATGATTCCCTGCCCAAGAATGGCAAGCAGCCTGCTCCTTCCAGTGAGACGCACGTGTGGTGTGAGAGGCTTGGCAGCAGAGAAGAAGCAAGAGGGGCAGCCAGAGAGGGGATGTGCATGCAGCTTGAAGGCCCCAGATCTCCTCCATCCCCACCAGGGAATGCCGGCTCTGCCCGCCAGGCCCCATTCACAGGAGGGCAGCCAGCCTCAGGATCTGCCCTTTCCCAGCCATGAAACCACACACAGCCCACACGCTGAGCCCTGCCAAGGGTGAACGTTGCTCCCCGCATGGGTCGAATGGCACGACTGGGTTAGGGCAGAGAAGGCCCTAGGAGGCCTTCAGGGTGCTGCCCCCAGCAAAGCAGTGCTCAGGCAAAGGCACTCTGCTTTCTGGAGGCTGGACGCACACTGGGGTTTCTGCTTGAGGCAGAGAGAGCTCAGCAGGGCGAGCCATGGCTGAAGGCAAAGCAGAGTGTTCTCTGGTGGAGCGATGGCACCCTGTGCTGGCTGACAAGCATGGGAGAAGCCTCACTCCAAATGAGTTCCAGAGGCCACTTCCAAGCAGGAGGCACTCTGGCTGCACAGGCTCGAGAGTCCTGCTCAGGACTTCCCTCTGGCAACAGAGTGGGTGCCAAGGGCGTGTGGGTGGGAAGGGGCTCGGAAGCCACAGGGGAGGCTTTGGGCACCCAGTGCTCTCCGATGGAAAACGCTGCAGGCCCCAGCCTCCACGCACTCCTCCAAGGCTTGGCAGTGGGAAAGCTGTCCACAGCCGAAGGCCCGAGCTCCTCCCTCGGGCTGTTCTGCCTGCCAGACCCACACTCCCTCGAAGTGTGTTCCTGAGGCAGTTGGACAGTCGGGGCAGTGGCGGCTCTCCCAGCATGGGAGCTCTGCCTAGAACATGGCTCTGTGTCCGAAGAGGATTCCCTGCACCTCAGGCACTGGGGAGAGATTTTGTGCACACAGGAGAGCCCTGGCACACGCAGGGTTTCCCCACGGAAAGCAGTGTGAGAAGGAGCCCCTGCCAGGGAAGCACGGCCCTCTCCCATAGAAGCCCTCCATGCAACAGGCCGTCATGGACTCGGCTACAGGCCTTTGTGGCTGGAGAGACTGCAGCTCCCCTGGAGGCTCTGGGTCAGTGTGCGCTCCCCTGCGAGGAAACGAGGCGTGTGGGATGATTCCCTGCCCAAGAATGGCAAGCAGCCTGCTCCTTCCAGTGAGACGCACGTGTGGTGTGAGAGGCTTGGCAGCAGAGAAGAAGCAAGAGGGGCAGCCAGAGAGGGGATGTGCATGCAGCTTGAAGGCCCCAGATCTCCTCCATCCCCACCAGGGAATGCCGGCTCTGCCCGCCAGGCCCCATTCACAGGAGGGCAGCCAGCCTCAGGATCTGCCCTTTCCCAGCCATGAAACCACACACAGCCCACACGCTGAGCCCTGCCAAGGGTGAACGTTGCTCCCCGCATGGGCCGAATGGCACGACTGGGTTAGGGCAGAGAAGGCCCTAGGAGGCCTTCAGGGTGCTGCCCCAGCAAAGCAGTGCTCAGGCAAAGGCACTCTGCTTTCTGGAGGCTGGACGCACACTGGGGTTTCTGCTTGAGGCAGAGAGAGCTCAGCAGGGCGAGCCATGGCTGAAGGCAAAGCAGAGTGTTCTCTGGTGGAGCGATGGCACCCTGTGCTGGCTGACAAGCATGGGAGAAGCCTCACTCCAAATGAGTTCCAGAGGCCACTTCCAAGCAGGAGGCACTCTGGCTGCACAGGCTCGAGAGTCCTGCTCAGGACTTCCCTCTGGCAACAGAGTGGGTGCCAAGGGCGTGTGGGTGGGAAGGGGCTCGGAAGCCACAGGGGAGGCTTTGGGCACCCAGTGCTCTCCGATGGAAAACGCTGCAGGCCCCAGCCTCCACGCACTCCTCCAAGGCTTGGCAGTGGGAAAGCTGTCCACAGCCGAAGGCCCGAGCTCCTCCCTCGGGCCGTTCTGCCTGCCAGACCCACACTCCCTCGAAGTGTGTGCCTGAGGCAGTTGGACAGTCGGGGCAGTGGCGGCTCTCCCAGCATGGGAGCTCTGCCTAGAACATGGCTCTGTGTCCGAAGAGGATTCCCTGCACCTCAGGCACTGGGGAGAGATTTTGTGCACACAGGAGAGCCCTGGCACACGCAGGGTTTCCCCACGGAAAGCAGTGTGAGAAGGAGCCCCTGCCAGGGAAGCACGGCCCTCTCCCATAGAAGCCCTCCATGCAACAGGCCGTCATGGACTCGGCTACAGGCCTTTGTGGCTGGAGAGACTGCAGCTCCCCTGGAGGCTCTGGGTCAGTGTGCGCTCCCCTGCGAGGAAACGAGGCGTGTGGGATGATTCCCTGCCCAAGAATGGCAAGCAGCCTGCTCCTTCCAGTGAGACGCACGTGTGGTGTGAGAGGCTTGGCAGCAGAGAAGAAGCAAGAGGGGCAGCCAGAGAGGGGATGTGCATGCAGCTTGAAGGCCCCAGATCTCCTCCATCCCCACCAGGGAATGCCGGCTCTGCCCGCCAGGCCCCATTCACAGGAGGGCAGCCAGCCTCAGGATCTGCCCATTCCCAGCCATGAAACCACACACAGCCCACACGCTGAGCCCTGCCAAGGGTGAACGTTGCTCCCCGCATGGGCCGAATGGCACGACTGGGTTAGGGCAGAGAAGGCCCTAGGAGGCCTTCAGGGTGCTGCCCCAGCAAAGCAGTGCTCAGGCAAAGGCACTCTGCTTTCTGGAGGCTGGACGCACACTGGGGTTTCTGCTTGAGGCAGAGAGAGCTCAGCAGGGCGAGCCATGGCTGAAGGCAAAGCAGAGTGTTCTCTGGTGGAGCGATGGCACCCTGTGCTGGCTGACAAGCATGGGAGAAGCCTCACTCCAAATGAGTTCCAGAGGCCACTTCCAAGCAGGAGGCACTCTGGCTGCACAGGCTAGAGAGTCCTGCTCAGGACTTCCCTCTGGCAACAGAGTGGGTGCCAAGGGCGTGTGGGTGGGAAGGGGCTCGGAAGCCACAGGGGAGGCTTTGGGCACCCAGTGCTCTCCGATGGAAAAACGCTGCAGGCCCCAGCCTCCACGCACTCCTCCAAGGCTTGGCAGTGGGAAAGCTGTCCACAGCCGAAGGCCCGAGCTCCTCCCTCGGGCCGTTCTGCCTGCCAGACCCACACTCCCTCGAAGTGTGTTCCTGAGGCAGTTGGACAGTCGGGGCAGTGGCGGCTCTCCCAGCATGGGAGCTCTGCCTAGAACATGGCTCTGTGTCTGAAGGGGATTCCCTGCACCTCAGGCACTGGGGAGAGATTTTGTGCACACAGGAGAGCCCTGGCACACGCAGGGTTTCCCCACGGAAAGCAGTGTGAGAAGGAGCCCCTGCCAGGGAAGCACGGCCCTCTCCCATAGAAGCCCTCCATGCAACAGGCCGTCATGGACTCGGCTACAGGCCTTTGTGGCTGGAGAGACTGCAGCTCCCCTGGAGGCTCTGGGTCAGTGTGCGCTCCCCTGCGAGGAAACGAGGCGTGTGGGATGATTCCCTGCCCAAGAATGGCAAGCAGCCTGCTCCTTCCAGTGAGACGCACGTGTGGTGTGAGAGGCTTGGCAGCAGAGAAGAAGCAAGAGGGGCAGCCAGAGAGGGGATGTGCATGCAGCTTGAAGGCCCCAGATCTCCTCCATCCCCACCAGGGAATGCCGGCTCTGCCCGCCAGGCCCCATTCACAGGAGGGCAGCCAGCCTCAGGATCTGCCCTTTCCCAGCCATGAAACCACACACAGCCCACACGCTGAGCCCTGCCAAGGGTGAACGTTGCTCCCCGCATGGGCCGAATGGCACGACTGGGTTAGGGCAGAGAAGGCCCTAGGAGGCCTTCAGGGTGCTGCCCCAGCAAAGCAGTGCTCAGGCAAAGGCACTCTGCTTTCTGGAGGCTGGACGCACACTGGGGTTTCTGCTTGAGGCAGAGAGAGCTCAGCAGGGCGAGCCATGGCTGAAGGCAAAGCAGAGTGTTCTCTGGTGGAGCGATGGCACCCTGTGCTGGCTGACAAGCATGGGAGAAGCCTCACTCCAAATGAGTTCCAGAGGCCACTTCCAAGCAGGAGGCACTCTGGCTGCACAGGCTCGAGAGTCCTGCTCAGGACTTCCCTCTGGCAACAGAGTGGGTGCCAAGGGCGTGTGGGTGGGAAGGGGCTCGGAAGCCACAGGGGAGGCTTTGGGCACCCAGTGCTCTCCGATGGAAAACGCTGCAGGCCCCAGCCTCCACGCACTCCTCCAAGGCTTGGCAGTGGGAAAGCTGTCCACAGCCGAAGGCCCGAGCTCCTCCCTCGGGCCGTTCTGCCTGCCAGACCCACACTCCCTCGAAGTGTGTTCCTGAGGCAGTTGGACAGTCGGGGCAGTGGCGGCTCTCCCAGCATGGGAGCTCTGCCTAGAACATGGCTCTGTGTCCGAAGAGGATTCCCTGCACCTCAGGCACTGGGGAGAGATTTTGTGCACACAGGAGAGCCCTGGCACACGCAGGGTTTCCCCACGGAAAGCAGTGTGAGAAGGAGCCCCTGCCAGGGAAGCACGGCCCTCTCCCATAGAAGCCCTCCATGCAACAGGCCGTCATGGACTCGGCTACAGGCCTTTGTGGCTGGAGAGACTGCAGCTCCCCTGGAGGCTCTGGGTCAGTGTGCGCTCCCCTGCGAGGAAACGAGGCGTGTGGGATGATTCCCTGCCCAAGAATGGCAAGCAGCCTGCTCCTTCCAGTGAGACGCACGTGTGGTGTGAGAGGCTTGGCAGCAGAGAAGAAGCAAGAGGGGCAGCCAGAGAGGGGATGTGCATGCAGCTTGAAGGCCCCAGATCTCCTCCATCCCCACCAGGGAATGCCGGCTCTGCCCGCCAGGCCCCATTCACAGGAGGGCAGCCAGCCTCAGGATCTGCCCTTTCCCAGCCATGAAACCACACACAGCCCACACGCTGAGCCCTGCCAAGGGTGAACGTTGCTCCCCGCATGGGCCGAATGGCACGACTGGGTTAGGGCAGAGAAGGCCCTAGGAGGCCTTCAGGGTGCTGCCCCAGCAAAGCAGTGCTCAGGCAAAGGCACTCTGCTTTCTGGAGGCTGGACGCACACTGGGGTTTCTGCTTGAGGCAGAGAGAGCTCAGCAGGGCGAGCCATGGCTGAAGGCAAAGCAGAGTGTTCTCTGGTGGAGCGATGGCACCCTGTGCTGGCTGACAAGCATGGGAGAAGCCTCACTCCAAATGAGTTCCAGAGGCCACTTCCAAGCAGGAGGCACTCTGGCTGCACAGGCTCGAGAGTCCTGCTCAGGACTTCCCTCTGGCAACAGAGTGGGTGCCAAGGGCGTGTGGGTGGGAAGGGGCTCGGAAGCCACAGGGGAGGCTTTGGGCACCCAGTGCTCTCCGATGGAAAACGCTGCAGGCCCCAGCCTCCACGCACTCCTCCAAGGCTTGGCAGTGGGAAAGCTGTCCACAGCCGAAGGCCCGAGCTCCTCCCTCGGGCCGTTCTGCCTGCCAGACCCACACTCCCTCGAAGTGTGTTCCTGAGGCAGTTGGACAGTTGGGGCAGTGGCGGCTCTCCCAGCATGGGAGCTCTGCCTAGAACATGGCTCTGTGTCCGAAGAGGATTCCCTGCACCTCAGGCACTGGGGAGAGATTTTGTGCACACAGGAGAGCCCTGGCACACGCAGGGTTTCCCCACGGAAAGCAGTGTGAGAAGGAGCCCCTGCCAGGGAAGCACGGCCCTCTCCCATAGAAGCCCTCCATGCAACAGGCCGTCATGGACTCGGCTACAGGCCTTTGTGGCTGGAGAGACTGCAGCTCCCCTGGAGGCTCTGGGTCAGTGTGCGCTCCCCTGCGAGGAAACGAGGCGTGTGGGATGATTCCCTGCCCAAGAATGGCAAGCAGCCTGCTCCTTCCAGTGAGACGCACGTGTGGTGTGAGAGGCTTGGCAGCAGAGAAGAAGCAAGAGGGGCAGCCAGAGAGGGGATGTGCATGCAGCTTGAAGGCCCCAGATCTCCTCCATCCCCACCAGGGAATGCCGGCTCTGCCCGCCAGGCCCCATTCACAGGAGGGCAGCCAGCCTCAGGATCTGCCCTTTCCCAGCCATGAAACCACACACACCCCACACGCTGAGCCCTGCCAAGGGTGAACGTTGCTCCCCGCATGGGCCGAATGGCACGACTGGGTTAGGGCAGAGAAGGCCCTAGGAGGCCTTCAGGGTGCTGCCCCAGCAAAGCAGTGCTCAGGCAAAGGCACTCTGCTTTCTGGAGGCCGGATGCACACTGGGGTTTCTGCTTGAGGCAGAGAGAGCTCAGCAGGGCGAGCCATGGCTGAAGGCAAAGCAGAGTGTTCTCTGGTGGAGCGATGGCACCCTGTGCTGGCTGACAAGCATGGGAGAAGCCTCACTCCAAATGAGTTCCAGAGGCCACTTCCAAGCAGGAGGCACTCTGGCTGCACAGGCTAGAGAGTCCTGCTCAGGACTTCCCTCTGGCAACAGAGTGGGTGCCAAGGGCGTGTGGGTGGGAAGGGGCTCGGAAGCCACAGGGGAGGCTTTGGGCACCCAGTGCTCTCCGATGGAAAACGCTGCAGGCCCCAGCCTCCACGCACTCCTCCAAGGCTTGGCAGTGGGAAAGCTGTCCACAGCCGAAGGCCCGAGCTCCTCCCTCGGGCCGTTCTGCCTGCCAGACCCACACTCCCTCGAAGTGTGTTCCTGAGGCAGTTGGACAGTCGGGGCAGTGGCGGCTCTCCCAGCATGGGAGCTCTGCCTAGAACATGGCTCTGTGTCCGAAGAGGAGTCCCTGCACCTCAGGCACTGGGGAGAGATTTTGTGCACACAGGAGAGCCCTGGCACATGCAGGGTTTCCCCACGGAAAGCAGTGTGAGAAGGAGCCCCTGCCAGGGAAGCACGGCCCTCTCCCATAGAAGCCCTCCATGCAACAGGCCGTCATGGACTCGGCTACAGGCCTTTGTGGCTGGAGAGACTGCAGCTCCCCTGGAGGCTCTGGGTCAGTGTGCGCTCCCCTGCGAGGAAACGAGGCGTGTGGGATGATTCCCTGCCCAAGAATGGCAAGCAGCCTGCTCCTTCCAGTGAGACGCACGTGTGGTGTGAGAGGCTTGGCAGCAGAGAAGAAGCAAGAGGGGCAGCCAGAGAGGGGATGTGCATGCAGCTTGAAGGCCCCAGATCTCCTCCATCCCCACCAGGGAATGCCGGCTCTGCCCGCCAGGCCCCATTCACAGGAGGGCAGCCAGCCTCAGGATCTGCCCTTTCCCAGCCATGAAACCACACACAGCCCACACGCTGAGCCCTGCCAAGGGTGAACGTTGCTCCCCGCATGGGCCGAATGGCACGACTGGGTTAGGGCAGAGAAGGCCCTAGGAGGCCTTCAGGGTGCTGCCCCAGCAAAGCAGTGCTCAGGCAAAGGCACTCTGCTTTCTGGAGGCTGGACGCACACTGGGGTTTCTGCTTGAGGCAGAGAGAGCTCAGCAGGGCGAGCCATGGCTGAAGGCAAAGCAGAGTGTTCTCTGGTGGAGCGATGGCACCCTGTGCTGGCTGACAAGCATGGGAGAAGCCTCACTCCAAATGAGTTCCAGAGGCCACTTCCAAGCAGGAGGCACTCTGGCTGCACAGGCTCGAGAGTCCTGCTCAGGACTTCCCTCTGGCAACAGAGTGGGTGCCAAGGGCGTGTGGGTGGGAAGGGGCTCGGAAGCCACAGGGGAGGCTTTGGGCACCCAGTGCTCTCCGATGGAAAACGCTGCAGGCCCCAGCCTCCACGCACTCCTCCAAGGCTTGGCAGTGGGAAAGCTGTCCACAGCCGAAGGCCCGAGCTCCTCCCTCGGGCCGTTCTGCCTGCCAGACCCACACTCCCTCGAAGTGTGTTCCTGAGGCAGTTGGACAGTCGGGGCAGTGGCGGCTCTCCCAGCATGGGAGCTCTGCCTAGAACATGGCTCTGTGTCCGAAGAGGATTCCCTGCACCTCAGGCACTGGGGAGAGATTTTGTGCACACAGGAGAGCCCTGGCACACGCAGGGTTTCCCCACGGAAAGCAGTGTGAGAAGGAGCCCCTGCCAGGGAAGCACGGCCCTCTCCCATAGAAGCCCTCCATGCAACAGGCCGTCATGGACTCGGCTACAGGCCTTTGTGGCTGGAGAGACTGCAGCTCCCCTGGAGGCTCTGGGTCAGTGTGCGCTCCCCTGCGAGGAAACGAGGCGTGTGGGATGATTCCCTGCCCAAGAATGGCAAGCAGCCTGCTCCTTCCAGTGAGACGCACGTGTGGTGTGAGAGGCTTGGCAGCAGAGAAGAAGCAAGAGGGGCAGCCAGAGAGGGGATGTGCATGCAGCTTGAAGGCCCCAGATCTCCTCCATCCCCACCAGGGAATGCCGGCTCTGCCCGCCAGGCCCCATTCACAGGAGGGCAGCCAGCCTCAGGATCTGCCCTTTCCCAGCCATGAAACCACACACAGCCCACACGCTGAGCCCTGCCAAGGGTGAACGTTGCTCCCCGCATGGGCCGAATGGCACGACTGGGTTAGGGCAGAGAAGGCCCTAGGAGGCCTTCAGGGTGCTGCCCCAGCAAAGCAGTGCTCAGGCAAAGGCACTCTGCTTTCTGGAGGCTGGACGCACACTGGGGTTTCTGCTTGAGGCAGAGAGAGCTCAGCAGGGCGAGCCATGGCTGAAGGCAAAGCAGAGTGTTCTCTGGTGGAGCGATGGCACCCTGTGCTGGCTGACAAGCATGGGAGAAGCCTCACTCCAAATGAGTTCCAGAGGCCACTTCCAAGCAGGAGGCACTCTGGCTGCACAGGCTCGAGAGTCCTGCTCAGGACTTCCCTCTGGCAACAGAGTGGGTGCCAAGGGCGTGTGGGTGGGAAGGGGCTCGGAAGCCACAGGGGAGGCTTTGGGCACCCAGTGCTCTCCGATGGAAAACGCTGCAGGCCCCAGCCTCCACGCACTCCTCCAAGGCTTGGCAGTGGGAAAGCTGTCCACAGCCGAAGGCCCGAGCTCCTCCCTCGGGCCGTTCTGCCTGCCAGACCCACACTCCCTCGAAGTGTGTTCCTGAGGCAGTTGGACAGTTGGGGCAGTGGCGGCTCTCCCAGCATGGGAGCTCTGCCTAGAACATGGCTCTGTGTCCGAAGAGGATTCCCTGCACCTCAGGCACTGGGGAGAGATTTTGTGCACACAGGAGAGCCCTGGCACACGCAGGGTTTCCCCACGGAAAGCAGTGTGAGAAGGAGCCCCTGCCAGGGAAGCACGGCCCTCTCCCATAGAAGCCCTCCATGCAACAGGCCGTCATGGACTCGGCTACAGGCCTTTGTGGCTGGAGAGACTGCAGCTCCCCTGGAGGCTCTGGGTCAGTGTGCGCTCCCCTGCGAGGAAACGAGGCGTGTGGGATGATTCCCTGCCCAAGAATGGCAAGCAGCCTGCTCCTTCCAGTGAGACGCACGTGTGGTGTGAGAGGCTTGGCAGCAGAGAAGAAGCAAGAGGGGCAGCCAGAGAGGGGATGTGCATGCAGCTTGAAGGCCCCAGATCTCCTCCATCCCCACCAGGGAATGCCGGCTCTGCCCGCCAGGCCCCATTCACAGGAGGGCAGCCAGCCTCAGGATCTGCCCTTTCCCAGCCATGAAACCACACACAGCCCACACGCTGAGCCCTGCCAAGGGTGAACGTTGCTCCCCGCATGGGCCGAATGGCACGACTGGGTTAGGGCAGAGAAGGCCCTAGGAGGCCTTCAGGGTGCTGCCCCAGCAAAGCAGTGCTCAGGCAAAGGCACTCTGCTTTCTGGAGGCCGGATGCACACTGGGGTTTCTGCTTGAGGCAGAGAGAGCTCAGCAGGGCGAGCCATGGCTGAAGGCAAAGCAGAGTGTTCTCTGGTGGAGCGATGGCACCCTGTGCTGGCTGACAAGCATGGGAGAAGCCTCACTCCAAATGAGTTCCAGAGGCCACTTCCAAGCAGGAGGCACTCTGGCTGCACAGGCTAGAGAGTCCTGCTCAGGACTTCCCTCTGGCAACAGAGTGGGTGCCAAGGGCGTGTGGGTGGGAAGGGGCTCGGAAGCCACAGGGGAGGCTTTGGGCACCCAGTGCTCTCCGATGGAAAACGCTGCAGGCCCCAGCCTCCACGCACTCCTCCAAGGCTTGGCAGTGGGAAAGCTGTCCACAGCCGAAGGCCCGAGCTCCTCCCTCGGGCCGTTCTGCCTGCCAGACCCACACTCCCTCGAAGTGTGTTCCTGAGGCAGTTGGACAGTCGGGGCAGTGGCGGCTCTCCCA